>NC_042617.1:574282041-574463691 GCF_901001135.1 Rhinatrema bivittatum
GCCCGGGTCTCTGGCTGAGACAAAGGATAAACTCGTCCTCGGGGGGGAGTAGTACCTGGAAGCAACTCTATCGCACAGTCAAAAGGTCGGTGTTGCAGTAACAATTCTGCTTTTTCCTTGGAAAAGACGTCCAAAAAGTCAGCATACGGAGCCGGTAATACCGGCGAGGTGTGAGCCAGCGGAATCCGTTGGAATCTTTTCGCTTGGAGGCAGGATTGAAAACACTCAGAACCCCACTGGGTAATCTGAAAATCCTTCCAGCGAATCACAGGAGAGTGTTTCTGAAGCCAGGGTAACCCAAGAACCACCGGATGTACAGCTCTCTCCAACACAAGCAACGAAATCTCCTCTGTGTGTAATAAGCCCGTCTGCAAAATCAACGGTACGGTCTCGGAGGAGATGCACCCCGACAAAGGGGTACCCTGAATGGAGGTTACCCGCAAGGCAGGAGTCCTGGATCGCGTAGGGAGATTCAGCTGTTGCACCAAATCCTTAGTAATGAAGTTGCCTCCAGCCCCGGAGTCAACTAGGGCTTGCGTGAGGAAGGAACCGCCAGGATATTCCAAGGTTACCGGTATAGTACATTGAGGAGCAGGGCTAAGGCAGCCTAGGGGACACTCCTCCCTTACACCTAGGCGCGGGAGTTTTCCGCCCGTTCTTTACACTGTGCAAGGTAGTGGCCCTTTCCGCCACAGTACAGGCACAGCCTCAAGTCACGGCGTCGCTGTCTTTCTTCGGGTGACAAAGACGAACGGCCCACTTGCATGGGCTCGTCAGAGGCAGTTGCTGGTGAAGGTGCAGTTCCCCGCGACCCTGAACTTGAATTCGAGAACCTGGGAGTCACGGACGTCGAGCGTCGGAAAGGGCGCCCCTCTTTCGCCCTCTGCTGCAAACGCCGATCAATTCGACCCGCTAAGTCAATCAGGGAACTCAGGGTCTCCGGCAGATCCCGAGCCGCTAGCTCGTCCTTGATACGACCGGCCAAGCCCTCCAGGAACACGCCCCGGAGAGCCTCATCCTGCCAGCCTACCTCATGGGCGAGGGTGCGAAATTCCAACGCGTAGTCTGCCAAAGTTCGCGATCCTTGCCGGAGCTGGAGTAACTCTGAAGTAGCGGAGGCCTGGCACGCTGGCTCATCAAAGGCCGCTTTGAACTCTTCCACAAAACGGTTCAAATCCCCCAGGGCAGGATCATTATTCTCCCACATGGGGGAAGCCCAATTCAGGGCCCGTCCGTCCAGAAGGGCAAAAATGTACGCCACCTTGGTGCCATCAGTAGGGAACTGGTTGGGCAGTAGTGCAAAGCGCACATAACATTGGTTCAAGAACCCTCGACACGCCTTGGCATCCCCGGCATAGCGAGAGGGTGCAGGGAGCTGCGTAGGGGACTGGAGGGTTACCAGTGGTGCAGGAACGGGTGCTGGTACTGGAACAGGCGCGGGCGGCTCGGTATCCATGCGAGACGCCAGCCGCTCTACCGTAGCAGCCAGGGAGTCCAGGACTTGCTGTTGTTGAACCAACCGCTGGGCCAAACCCGGAATGGCCTGTAGCCCGGCGAGGTCTGCCGGATCCATGGCCTTGCAAACTGTTGAAATGGAGAAAATCCGGATGTGGATCCTTAGGCCGACCGACCCGAAGGAACAGTCGGTAGGCAGAACTCCCACTGGGCAATTGGAGCTTCACCTGGAAACCCGTGACTCCTCCAGAGGAGCTGTGGGAGCCCGGGTTGCTAGGACTTAGGAGTCTTCGCCCTGGAAGCCCGAGGTCCCCCCAGGAGGAGCCCGTAGGGACCCGGGCCGCTGGGACTTAGGCGAGAACGAAGAAACCAAGGAGTGGAATCCGGACTGGAGTCTGGGCAGGCGGCGAGCAAGCAGCAGTCGGGGTCACGAACCGGGGTCAAGGCAGGCTGAAGACAACAGGAGTCGAAGTCACGGACCGGAGTCAAGGCAGGCTGAAGAGAAGCAGGAATCGCAGTCACGTACCGGAGTCAAGGCAGGCTGAAGACAAGCGTGGTCAAGCTATCCGAGGTCAAGGCAGGAGACAGGCAAGCTGAGTCAGGCAAAGCGGAGTCAGGCAAAGCGGAGTCAGGCAGGAAACAGGCAATCCAGGAACGCAACTCAGAGCTACCAGAAGTAGTGAACCTCGTTGCAAGGCAAGGAAGGCTAGGAACTGCAGGGCTTAAATAGCCCTGCAGCGTCTGACGTCAGAAACGGGAGGAGCCGAGTTTTCCCGCGCTGGTCCCCTTAAAAACGGAGGTCAGCTGCGCGCGCGCGCCTGGGGGCGGGGCTAGCCGCGAGAGAACGCCGGCGGCAGTGAGGGAGCTGGCGCATGGCGTCTGAAGGCCCAGTAGGGCCGCGGGGGGTCGGAGCGGCAGGAGGAAGCAGCGGCTGAGGTCCCGAGTCCGCGGAACGCGGGAGGAAGCAGCGGCTGAGGTCCCGAGTCCGCGGAACGCGGCAGCTCCCCGGGACCCGAAGAGGAGGTAAGGCCTCGGACGCCACGGTGGCGACCGAGACCGCAACATTTATTTTAGGAATCAGAAGTCTAATTTTTATGGACAGAATCTTAGAATTTTTCCCGATATTGCCCGCTCAACACAGCTTAGGCGGAGAAAATTTATTTCAATGAGAACCAAAGCTGTGGAGAGAGTTGCAAAATGTATCTTAAGATTTCCTTGTCGTTGTCTGATCTTATATCAGAATACTAGATATATCTTTAATCAGCCTGAACAATTAAGACAATATCTGGACTCTCGTTCCTAAATAATACCTGTAGAATAAGGGTTCCAATATGGATAGAATGAAGTATAATGTGTTTTCTTGTGAATTTTATTATTCCTGTTTCACTGCTTGGGAAATATTAATGTGCGGTGTCTCTATTTTCTTTGTATTGTAATACAATGTTTACAGAAGGAATTTTCCTTCTGGATGATATACTTTGTAATTATTGAAAAGTTCTAAATAAAAAATTAAAAAAAAAAAAAAAAAGTAAGGCATCATGGCATCAGGAGTGGACACTATACCATATCAATAAATACTAGTGCAAGTCATGGATGAATGGATCGGGGTGACCTGGTATAGTCAAGTTCCTTTTTTTTTTTTTTTTTTTTGCCTTTTTGGATGATGTCTTGTATTTCGGACAGAAGTTTTTTTGCCTGCCACCCTTCCTGCCCTAAAGTGGGGAACAAATTCCTCATAGTTCTCCTTTTCCAGATGGCACACAGACCTTTCAGATGAAAGGTCAAGGCAGCTGTATTGTTCCCGTGCTGCCTTGACCTTTCATCTGAAAGGTCTGTGTGCCATCTGGAAAAGGAGAACTATGAGGAAGATCTTTAGTTACACTCGAAGGCCCCCCCATCCGAAGTCTTCACTCGGGGAGGAGAGGTAGAATTGGGAATTTGTGCGGAGAATGAGAACTTGTGTTGTTTGGCTGCCAGCATTTGTGGAAGAGGATGAGTTTTTCCCTTGCCCCATTACCTGATCAACACTTGCACAGGTAGAGAAATCTGAAAACATCTGATAACAAGCTCTTTGTGTCAAGAACATGAGTGTAAAATGCTAGGGATGTGAATCGTTTTTCAACGATTAAAATTATCGTCCGATAATGTTTATATCGTCTTAAATCGTTATAGAACACGATACAATAGAAATTCTAACGATTTATCGTTAAAAATCGTTAAATCGTGTTAGTGCGCACTAACTCGAGTTAGTGCGCACTAACTCCCCGTTAGTGCGCACTAACTCGATTTAGTGCGCACTAACTGAAAATGATACAAATAAACACTTTCCAGGTCACTGAAGGTCAGTTAGGAATGAATATGTGTTCCTATTGGCTGGCTGCCCTCTTATCTATTGATGTTACCACTGAGGTGATGGTTGGGGGGATGGGAAATGGAACTGGAAACTCACGAACACCAACAGAAAATGAAACAAAGTGTTGACACTTCCCAGGTCAGTAAAGGTCACTTAGGAATGAATATGTATTCCTATTGGCTGGCTGTGCTCTTATCTATTGATGTTACCAAGGTTTCCACTGAGGTAATGGTTGGGGGGATGTGAAATGGAAACAGTTGCAAGCTTGACATGTGATGATCAGCACTCACGTGACTAGAACGTGTTTGTTTATTATTTTTGTTAGCAGGCACGTGAAATTTGCCAATCACTGTGCATTTTAGAAAGGTGGTCCTGGCTGGAACTGTACACAGTTCAAATATATGTAATTGATTGTTGGTAAGTGTATTTTTTAAGTAGCCACAGTGGCACCAGTATGTTTACTTATCCTCCTACTTAACTCACTAGCTCAGCTTTGTAAGAAGGGCTTCTCTGCTTGTGTGTTGCTTTTGTTTGGTGTGAGGGATTTATTTTAAAGGGTCATGGTGGGTTTTAGGGTTGCTTTAGTGTGCCGGTTTCCCTGCCCTCCCCCCCACTGGACCCCAGGTAATATAAGGCACTTTGTGGGGGTTCGGGAGGGTGGGGGATTTATTTTAAAGGGTCGGGGTGGGTTTTAGGGTTGCTTTAGTGTGCCGGTTTCCCTGCCCTCCCCCCCCACTGGACCCCAGGTAATATAAGGCACTTTGGGGGGGGTTCGGGAGGGTGGGGGATTTATTTTAAAGGGTCGGGGTGGGTTTTAGGGTTGCTTTAGTGTGCCGGTTTCCCTGCCCTCCCCCCCCACTGGACCCCAGGTAATATAAGGCACTTTGGGGGGGGTTCGGGAGGGTGGGGGATTTATTTTAAAGGGTCGGGGTGGGTTTTAGGGTTGCTTTAGTGTGCCGGTTTCCCTGCCCTCCCCCCCCACTGGACCCCAGGTAATATAAGGCACTTTGTGGGGGTTCGGGAGGGTGGGGGATTTATTTTAAAGGGTCATGGTGGGTTTTAGGGTTGCTTTAGTGTGCCGGTTTCCCTGCCCTCCCCCCCACTGGACCCCAGGTAATATAAGGCACTTTCGGGGGGTTCGGGAGGGTGGGGGATTTATTTTAAAGGGTCATGGTGGGTTTTAGGGTTGCTTTAGTGTGCCGGTTTCCCTGCCCTCCCCCCCACTGGACCCCAGGTAATATAAGGCACTTTGTGGGGGTTCGGGAGGGTGGGGGATTTATTTTAAAGGGTCGGGGTGGGTTTTAGGGTTGCTTTAGTGTGCCGGTTTCCCTGCCCTCCCCCCCACTGGACCCCAGGTAATATAAGGCACTTTGTGGGGGTTCGGGAGGGTGGGGGATTTATTTTAAAGGGTCGGGGTGGGTTTTAGGGTTGCTTTAGTGTGCCGGTTTCCCTGCCCTCCCCCCCCCACTGGACCCCAGGTAATATAAGGCACTTTGGGGGGGGTTCGGGAGGGTGGGGGATTTATTTTAAAGGGTCGGGGTGGGTTTTAGGGTTGCTTTAGTGTGCCGGTTTCCCTGCCCTCCCCACCCACTGGACCCCAGGTAATATAAGGCACTTTGGGGGGGGTTCGGGAGGGTGGGGGATTTATTTTAAAGGGTCGGGGTGGGTTTTAGGGTTGCTTTAGTGTGCCGGTTTCCCTGCCCTCCCCCCCACTGGACCCCAGGTAATATAAGGCACTTTGGGGGGGTTCGGGAGGGTGGGGGATTTATTTTAAAGGGTCGGGGTGGGTTTTAGGGTTGCTTTAGTGTGCCGGTTTCCCTGCCCTCCCCCCCACTGGACCCCAGGTAATATAAGGCACTTTGTGGGGGTTCGGGAGGGTGGGGGATTTATTTTAAAGGGTCGGGGTGGGTTTTAGGGCTGCTTTAGTGTGCCGGTTTCCCCCGCCCTCCCCACCACTGGACCCCAGGTAATATAAGGCACTTTGGGGGGGTTCGGGAGGGTGGGGGATTTATTTTAAAGGGTCGGGGTGGGTTTTAGGGCTGCTTTAGTGTGCCGGTTTCCCTGCCCTCCCCCCCACTGGACCCCAGGTAATATAAGGCACTTTGGGGGGGTTCGGGAGGGTGGGGGATTTATTTTAAAGGGTCGGGGTGGGTTTTAGGGTTGCTTTAGTGTGCCGGTTTCCCTGCCCTCCCCCCCCACTGGACCCCAGGTAATATAAGGCACTTTGGGGGGGTTCGGGAGGGTGGGGTATTTATTTTAAAGGGTCGGGGTGGGTTTTAGGGCTGCTTTAGTGTGCCGGTTTCCCTGCCCTCCCCCCCACTGGACCCCAGGTAATATAAGGCACTTTGGGGGGGTTCGGGAGGGTGGGGGATTTATTTTAAAGGGTCGGGGTGGGTTTTAGGGTTGCTTTAGTGTGCCAGTTTCCCTGCCCTCCCCCCCACTGGACCCCAGGTAATATAAGGCACTTTGTGGGGGTTCGGGAGGGTGGGGGATTTATTTTAAAGGGTCGGGGTGGGTTTTAGGGCTGCTTTAGTGTGCCGGTTTCCCTGCCCTCCCCCCCACTGGACCCCAGGTAATATAAGGCACTTTGGGGGGGTTCGGGAGGGTGGGGGATTTATTTTAAAGGGTCGGGGTGGGTTTTAGGGCTGCTTTAGTGTGCCGGTTTCCCTGCCCTCCCCCCCACTGGACCCCAGGTAATATAAGGCACTTTGGGGGGGTTTGGGAGGGTGGGGGATTTATTTTAAAGGGTCGGGGTGGGTTTTAGGGTTGCTTTAGTCTGCCGGTTTTCCCGCCCTCCCCTTCCCCTCCCACTTCCCCCGATTTACTAGTAAACTAGTGTGTTGTCTTACACTAGCCAGCCACTACCCCTGTGTTGGTGCTGGACTTGCAAATGCACGTGAGCCTTAAATTTATAAATAAATTGTTTGTGTTAGTAGTGCAAGTATAAGTAAATATAATATTATGGGGTAGCCTAGTGTCATTGGCTAGTGGCTGGCTACTAGCCACGCCAGTGAGCCACTAGTCAGATTACTAATCACACAGTGACCTGTCACTGACTGACGAAGTCACTCACTAACTGTATTTAACCCTTCTATATATCTTATCTATTAGGTGCTGCTCAGTACACTGCTGTGCCAGCTTACTTGTTGGTACTGGACTGGACTTGCAGCCATAACGTTTTAAAATGTTTGCTGGTAAGAAGAAGAGTGCTACTGGAAAGAAAATTCCAGTCAGTAGGAAAAAACTGCGATTTGATGATACCCCTTCTACTTCAGCGAATGTAAAGGAGCAAGGTAACTTGCAGGACAAGGAAGGAGCAAAATCTGGAAAGGTGAAAGTGAAATCTGTGCTGCAGCAGCAAAGTTTATTGATGGATGAAGTGCTACAGAAAGTGCTGAATAGAGAATCAGAGGACTCTGAGTCTGAGGAGGAGGATGACAATGATGATATTCAGGATGAGGAGAAGAACACCGCCAATGACAGTGATAGTAGTGATGATGAATCAGATGATGGTAGTCCGATTGTCAAAAAAAACCACTGTCAGCGCCAGTAGTATCCTCTCTAGTCCTAAACCAGTTGAAAATTTGCAGGTTACTACAAGGACAACTTCTGCTACTTCTACTCCTAGTACTACTACTCCTACTCTGATGACAACACTGACAAGAAATGTCCAGCCTAGAGTAAGGGACAGTAGAAAAACATCTAAGGTTTGGAATCATTTTAATGTTACGGATGATTGGAGATGTGCTCAATGTATCCATTGTAAAAGGATGGTGAGCCGTGGAAGAACTATTGGACATCTTACTACCACCAACATGAAATATCACCTTGAAAGAGAACATAAAGCAGTGTTGCTTGCAGAAGAAGCTGCAGGGAAGCCAAAGAAGGAAATTACTTCAGAAGATTGTGTGTATGTGAAGCAGAAGCAGACTTCTCCTTCTCCTCTTCCCCGGCAGCAGCGGCAAGCTACTGTTGAGCAGATGGGGTGGTGTCCTTCTTCAATTTCACAGACTAGGAAGCAAGTAGTATCCAAAGTGGTGACACGACAAATTGCTGTAATGATTGCTGTGGATGATCAGCCACTGCAGATTGTAGAGAATGATGGATTTCAGCAGCTGATACATCTGTTAGCACCTGACTACAAAATTCCTTCAAGAACTACATTTACCCGTCAGGTGATTCCTTCCCTGTACTCACAATGTCGTGCTGAAATGCAGATTGTGATGGCAAGGGCAAAGGGAAGGAGCATACATCTCACCACTGATCTTTGGACTAGTAAGAATGCAACACATGCATATTTGTCTCTAACAGCACATTGGTGGCAGCTGGATGAGGCATTAACTGACAGCACAAGCACAAGCAGTGGCAGTAGCACCAGCAGCTCCAAAAAGCTTTCTCCAGGATACCGGTGGGCTTTACTGCATGCTCAAGTGCTAGACCAGAGACATACTTCTGAAAATATCTTACAGACAATTCAGGGGATGATGGAAGGATGGAAAGGGCTACTTAGAAGCAGTGATATGGAATGTTTAAATGGATATATCATTACTGACAATGCTGCCAATATGATTAAGGCTCTGGAGGATGGTGGATTCAAAGGCATCCGATGCTTTGCACATACACTGCACCTGGTAGTGAGGGATGCGTTGGGGCTAAGTGCCAAGGAAGTGCAAGGTACTAGTCGTCAAGCCCTGAAGCGGTTGATTGAAAAGTGCCGCAAAATAACTGGGCATTTCAATCGCAGTGTGAAAAGTGGGAAGGAACTCAGAGAAAAACAAAAAGCAGTTAGGGCACCATTGCATAACCTCGTTCAGGATGTGCCTACCAGATGGAATTCCACCTATCTTATGTTGGAGAGGTTGTCTGAACAACAGACTCCTCTGCATGATTTGGCAATGGAATCTGAAATTGGATTGGAAAATCCACTTGGATGTCAGGACTGGACAAACATTGCACAGATGGTGCATGTCCTCAAGCCTTTCAAAGAATATACTGATGCACTGAGTGCAGCTACAGCCACGTTAGGTGATATCATTCCTGTAATATATGATCTGGAGCAGGTATTACAGGAATTTCTGCATCAGACAGATTTGTCGAAGGAAGTGTTGCAGCTTGTGAGATGCTTAAAAGAGCAAGTACAGAAAAGGTTGAAACCTCTAATGGAGAAGGATAGCTATATCTTAGCTACTATGTGTGACCCACGTGTGAAAGGCAATGTTGCTCTCAAGTGCAATACTCTTGCATCCTGGACACATAAGTTGATTGAAATGGTTCAAAAGATTTCAACTCCTCCCACTCCATCCTGCTCAGCTGCTTCCAGTTCCACCAGCTGCTTCCCTCCCATGATGACAACCCATTGTCCTCCCAAATTTCATGAAACTGGTCCTATTTCAAAAGCAAGAGCAAGATTTCTCACATTTCAGAGTGGTGGGGCTGCTAACCAGCAGCACCTGCAAGAGAAGGTTGCAGAAATTCATGTGAAGAATTTTCTCTCTGAGCCAGTTGAGAGCATGGAGTCAGATCCCCTGAGATATTGGGCAGAAAAAGCTTCAATGTGGCCTTATCTTACCAGAGTAGCACAACACTTTCTTTCCTGCCCACCCACCAGTGTGCAAAGTGAACGAGTATTTTCATTGACAGGGAATATTGTGAGTCCACTCCGTGCACGTTTGAATCCAGACTTAGTAGAGGAATTGGTTTTCATCAAAATCAACCTTCCGCTGCTTCATAATGTGAACATTCGCTGTGACTGGGAGGAGGAGTGAGTCTCTTGTCTAGGATGGGGATGCAAGGTCGTTTGGGAACACAGCAGGATGGAGCATTCAGCAGAAGCACTGCCAGTGCCTCATGATAGAACTGCCCCTGCCTCTTCACCTCAGGTGTCTGCTGTGCTGTTATCATCTATCTTGTCAGCTTGATGAATAAGGACTTTGTATGTGCAAGAAAGAAACCTAAGTTTGTGTCTATCAACTGTGTGCGCTTATTTAGCAGCTGTTAGAAAACAGGCAGTTAAAGTACTTTTGAGTTTTGACCATAGTCTCTCTAAGCAGTTAATGTATATCATACTGTGATGGGGCATGGTTTATTTTTCTGGCTGAGACAGTTTATAGCTCAGCTTACCAAACCGGTCCTGGGGATTCCACAGCCAGTTGGATTTTTAGAATATCCACAAAGAATTATGCATGAAATACATTTGCATATCATGGGGACTCAGTATATGCAAATTTACATCATGCATAAAATCCTGCTGAGTGAGTGGTTATTTATTTGGAAAACCCTGGTTTGTAGGGACCAATTTGTCTCACTCTCTAAATAAAGCCTGACCACGTAAGTTAGTGCCTAAATCAAAACCATCTCCAGTTGTGTCATGAGTTACCTAACCTCCCTGTGGTCAGTAAAAGGTTTCTCTGGCCGAGATTTAATTATTTCTCCCTGCGGAGCAGATACATGTTAAGTTGAATTTTCAAGTTGCATTAATAAAAAACAGCATTTACGTGTTTACATAAATAGCATATACTTCTTTATATACATATAGTACAACATGAGTAAATCTACACGTGTGAAAAAAGGGATGGTCTAGGTGTTCCCAAGTGGAGGCCAACATTTATGTATGTTAGTCGCTATTTTATAAGAGATTTACTGTATGTGTAGATTTGGCAGCTTTATATTTACTCTCGCTCTTTATCTGGAGTAAGTGATAGTATAAGAAGTCTTAACAGTCAAATCATGACTAGGTCGTGGTCTGGGAGAAATGGGGGAAGCTGAGGCTGATCTTGATGAGTTGCAGATGGACTGGATTGGAAACTGAAAGACTAATTGATATAACACTGGTAATTTTATTGCTGTGTGCATGTTAGAAAATCTGTTGACTATAAATCCCAATTTATAATAATTTTAATAATTGAGTCCACTAATATTTCTCAAATTTAAAACATTTTATTAACTACAAAACTATAACGAAATTAAATAACACTGTTATAAAAATATAACTTTACAATGACAACATACCAAAAAAAAATTATGTGTTTTAGCACCCAGTACTCAAGGATGTGGAGAGGAGAATGGCAACCCGAGAGGAGGATCCTGCTCTGGAGCAGAGGGCAGTGGCATCTCCTCCTCACGAGGCATCTCATGAGGAGGAGATACCTGTGCCCTCAGCTCCTGAAAGGCCTCCTCCATGGCTGACAGCCTCCTCTGCACATCCTTGACATCTGCCCTGATGCTGTTTACTCCCTGCAGGAGCTCCTTCAGCATGCCAAACTGCGCATGTGCAGTACATACGCAGCTTGGAGGAGATCCTGCAAGGAGTACAGCAGCAGTGCTGGTGCTGGTGCTGCTGGGCCCGGCTGTGGCTGCCTCCATCCTTTGGGCACTGGCAGTGGCACTGGTGGCTGTGGCTGCCTCTTCTTGCCCTGTAAAGAAATGTAAAAAATTCTACATAAGATATAGAACAGGGGTGGGCAGTTATGGTCCTCGAGGGCCACAAACCAGTATTGTACGCACCAGCAAGTTTACAATATTAAAATACATTCAACCCCTTAGTTTACTAAATTGTAGGGTTTTGGAAAAATGAGTTTATAGTCTACAACCTCGGAGAGGGAGAGTGGAGGGATATCATTCTAGATAATTAGAGATAATATTATATAAATATATAACATAACATACATCTATCCCACCCTATATAACTGACTGATCACAAACAATAATTTTGATTTTCTGCCTCAGACAGATACTAGACAAACTACTACTACTAGTACTGCAACATACATACTGGCCCTGTGGGCCAAAATACAAGCCATTAAGCCCGTACACACGTGCTACATTAAAAAAAAATGTTTTTCAGTTCATTTTTTAACATGGCACTCTTCTACAGTTCTTCTTCCTCACTCATCCTCTTTCTCCCACTGCCTCCCTCCCCTCTCACAGTGACTAATACCCCCTTCCCTCAGTCTCACATTTATCCCCCATTCACATTTGCAGCATGTTGGTCAATGGTCAGGGCTCAATTATCTAATAATATAATACCTGGCCCACCAGTGACGGTTCGCTCCGTCCTCCTCTGCTGACAGCTACTGGGCCCAGGAAGCCCTGCCTCGTCCCTGCTGGTGTGTGGTTCTGTACGAAGACACAGATCAAATTTCACAGAACAACAGTTAAAATTTAAAAAAAAGGAATTGGAACTGACACAAACAATATTAAACACAAATTCCATTACAATTAATTGAATAATATTTGTGTACTTGTGGAGTATTCTCAAACAGCCTACCAGGCGAAGGACGCGCTAAAGTCAGGCGGACCTCCTCAAGCCAATCACCCTCGTGAAGTCTCAGATGCCGACCTGAGAATTAGAGGTAGAAAGGAAATAGAATAACATTAATTGATTAATAAATTAATTACAAACACAACATGCCCTGCTAGGTTATTTTTTTATGCAATATATAACATTTAGTAATAAAAAAAAAATTAGCTATCTTTTAATGTGGCATTCAAAATTCCCAAATACAAATCACATCATTTCAAAATGATAAATAAATATAAATAAATATAATACACCACTAACATTATCTCTCACCTTTCTTCTTGAGATCTTCGATCTCACGCGGGTAAGAGGCTCTCCGGCAGAACTCCTCCTGGAGAGCCACCCAGGCTGCAGACTCCCTTTGAAGGTTAGGCCTGCTGCCTGAGGGGGTGTAGAGATGCTCCTCATCCAGGAGGAGTAGCCGGGCTAGGAGGTCCACATCTGCCTGTGTGAACCGTGGCTTCCGGGACCTAGCATCACGATCGGCCTTTGAGGAGGACGGTTGGGCTGACTCCCTATCATGATCCATCTACAATGAGAAAATAAAAAAGAAGATGAAAAAAAGTAAGTTCAGAAGCTCAGACTGGAAAGGGCTGAAGTATCCCACCCTTCACATCCCCCACTGCTGGTATATGGGAGAGAGAAGGGGAAGGGGAGGGGGTGGGGGGAGGTGAAGGGGCAAGCAGCCCCACTCCCTGTGAGGGATGGGAAGGGAGAGCCAGCCCCACTCCCTGGGAGGGATAGGAAGGGAGAGACAGCCCCTGAATGCAGGGGCTGTCTCTCCCTTCCCATCCCTCCCTCCCCCCCCCCCCCCCCACCACTCACCCACACACTATTCACTGGCTGGGACATGGGGGAGGGGAGGAGTCAGGGTCAGGCACTGTGTGCAGGAAGATCACAACACCCCTGGTGCCAGGGTTAGGGCACTGTGTGTGCAGGAAGATCCCAACACCCCTGGTGCCAGGGTTAGGGCACTGTGTGTGCAGGAAGATCCCAACACCCCTGGTGCCAGGGTTAGGGCACTGTGTGTGCAGGAAGATCACAACACCCTGACCCTTGAAAATAAATCCCCCACCCTCCTGCCAGGGTTAGGGCACTGTGTGTGCAGGAAGATCACAACACCCTGGCCCTTGAAAATAAATCCCCCACCCTCCTGCCAGGGTTAGGGCACTGTGTGCAGGAAGATCACAACACCCCGACCCTTGAAAATAAATCCCCCACCCTCCTGCCAGGGTTAGGGCACTGTGTGCAGGAAGATCACAACACCCTGACCCTTGAAAATAAATCCCCCACCCTCCCGAACCCCCCCAAAGTGCCTTATATTACCTGGGGTCCAGTGGGGGGCAGGGCGGGGAAACCGGCACGCTAAAGCAAACCTAAAACACACCCCGACCCTTTAAAATAAATCCCCCACCCTCCTGCCAGGGTTAGGGAACTGTGTGCAGGAAGATCACAACACCCCGACCCTTGAAAATAAATCCCCCACCCTCCTGCCAGGGTTAGGGCACTGTGTGCAGGAAGATCACAACACCCTGACCCTTGAAAATAAATCCCCCACCCTCCTGAACCCCCCCAAAGTGCCTTATATTACCTGGGGTCCAGTGGGGGGGCAGGGCGGGGAAACCGGCACGCTAAAGCAACCCTAAAACCCACCCCAACCCTTGAAAATAAATCCCCCACCCTCCCGAACCCCCCAAAGTGCCTTATATTACCTGGGGTCCAGTGGGGGGCAGGGCGGGGAAACCGGCACACTAAAGCAACCCTAAAACCCACCCCGACCCTTTAAAATAAATCCCCCACCCTCCTGCCAGGGTTAGGGCACTGTGTGCAGGAAGATCACAACACCCCGACCCTTGAAAATAAATCCCACACCCTCCTGCCAGGGTTAGGGCACTGTGTGCAGGAAGATCACAACACCCCGACCCTTGAAAATAAATCCCCCACCCTCCTGCCAGGGTTAGGGCACTGTGTGCAGGAAGATCACAACAACCTGACCCTTGAAAATAAATCCCCCACCCTCCCGAACCCCCCCCAAAGTGCCTTATATTACCTGGGGTCCAGTGGGGGGGAGGGCGGGGAAACCGGCACGCTAAAGCAACCCTAAAACCCACCCTGCTATGGCCGGCGCCATTTTCCTTACGAAAAAACAATTCGCGACAGGAGATCGCTCTCAGACCCCCGCTGGACCCCCAGGGACTTTTGGCCACCTTGGGGGGGCCTCCTGACCCCCACAAGACTTGCCAAAAGCCCAGCGGGGGTCCAGACATTCACCACCACCTAATAATAATGAATTATTAATTCAGTGATATAACAAATCATTTTAAAAAAATTGAGTAGGTTAATATAAGAGATGACTGTAGTAGAATTGAATACAGATCTGATGTTTCTGCTCTCCTCACAGCAAAGAAAAGCAACACACAAGCAGAGAAGCCCTTCTTACAAAGCTGAGCTAGTGAGTTAAGTAAGAGGATAAGTAAACATACTGGTGCCAGTGTGGCTGGCTACTTAAAAAATACACTTACCAACAATCAATTACATATATTTGAACTGTGTACAGTTCCAGCCAGGACCACCTTTCTAAAATGCACAGTGATTGGCAAATTCAACATGCACTAGCATTTCAGGTGCCTGCTAACAAAAATAATAAACAAAGAAGTGCTGATCATCACATTACTTTTTTTGTCAAGCTTCCAACTGTTTCCATTTCACATCCCCCCAACCAATGCCATTACCTCAGTGGAACCTTGGTAACATCAATAGATAAGAGCACAGCCAGCCAATAGGAATACATATATTCATTGCTAAGTGACCTTTACTGACCTGGGAAGTGTGAACACTTTGTTTCATTTTCTGTTGCTGTTCGTGAGTTTCCAGTTCCATTTCCCATCCCCCCAACCATCACCTCAGTGGTAACTTTGGTAACATCAATAGATAAGAGGGCTGCCAGCCAATAGTAACACATATTCATTCCTAACTGACCTTCAGTGACCTGGAAAGTGTCTATTTGTATCATTTTGAGTTAGTGCGCACTAACGGGGAGTTAGTGCGCACTAACTCGGGTTAGTGCGCACTAATCGGAAAAAACGATTTTTAACGATTTTTTAACTAAAAAATCGTGCCTAAGACGATTTTCTTGCCCTGCCACACGATTTCTATCGTTAAGACGATATGGAAAACGATTCACATCCCTATAAAATGCCACTATTTTGCATTTGAACAATTTCTATAATAAAGCTTTTCTTGGACACCCAAAAAGTGTATATCCACAGTGTTTTGTTGACACTCACATCCTTTTTTTTTACTGAAGGTGGGCAGAGATCTCTTCAGGATATGGACATCGAGAGTCAACCCCAATACCTTGGGCTCAGGAGGAGTATTCCTTCCCCCATTGGTTAGAACTTGACACTCCTGGGGTCTAAGAACTGTGAAAAAGTGCAAAAACAGTTGGCCCCAGGACCTCGTGTAACATTTGTCTTCTAGGGCCATCTACCTGAATGCAGAGGCTACACTTTAATGAAAATAGACATCTTGATGCCCTGTTACAGAATTTCTTTAAGTTGTTAAACATAGTTTTCTATGGATTATAAAGGTTAATTTGAAGGGCAATGGATTTAGTAAAATTTCTAAGAGAATACTATTTAATGATTTAAATATTGGTTAAGTTGAAGATACAAAAAAATTAATTGAATTCAATTCACTGTCTGGTAGCTCTCAAGTAGAGATTTTTGGGAAAGGAAGAAAGAAATAGGTCTATATTGAATAAGGCGGAGAGTGGAAATGTTTATTTGGATAACTTTACTTGTATATCCAGTGGTTTGGCTATTGAGGCCTTAGCAGTTACATATAAATCATGGGCTATGTGTTTGCTGTATCACTCTCCAGAGGACTTAGTTGATTTAATGACCTTAGCTGAGTTTATTACTGTGGTTCTTCTTAAATGCAGTAACCTAGTGCTAGTTGGTGATTTTAACACTCATTATGTAATACCATCAGGAATTGTCTTGAAGAATGTTGGGCACTATGTCTACTTTCAATCTGGCTCAAATGATTAATCAGCCAATTCAGCGTGCGGGGGAACATTTTAGATTTATTGTAGATTCCTATTTCATGGGTTTCTTATGGTTGAATTACTGATATTGTTATTAGCTCTATGCCTTGGTTTGATCATTATCTGATCTCTTTTTCTCTGGGACTCTCATAATTTTTTTTCCTTTATTAAGCCTTATTGTGGCAAGATTGATATATCTAAATATGCTTCCAATTGATCTACTAAGCAAAGCACTATTACTTTTATTAATGTGGAAACTGCTGTCTTTTTTGGCACTTTAGCTGATGTTAACAGACTCTGTGGCTCCTCTTTAGTTTAAGAAGTATACAAAAATTTCACCCTAAGGTGCCCTGCTTTTCTCATGAGTTGATCATTAAAAAGCAGGCTATGTACAAGGCTGAATACTTTTGGCATAAACAGAAAACTTTTGTTGCTAAGCAAATCCATATGCAAGCACATTTTTGCTATCATTCTGCATTTAATGCAAGCAAAAAGCATTACTATTTCTCTCAGCAACAATCTTCATTAAATTACCCTAGGGAGCTATTCAGTATTGTTAAGGGATTAATGACAACATAAACAAGAGCCCTAGATATATATTCGTTAATTAAATTTTGATTCTTATCTCCGCCTACAACATTAAAGACCTCATAATAGGCTCTTCAGCACCCAAATGCTTTCTTAGACTTATAAATAATCATAGATCCAGTCCTATTTTTTTATTTTTTTTTTGTTTCACAATTAAAATAATGACATCCTTCTTCAAGGTGCTTTTTCAGTGTTTATCTCATATCTAAAGATGGTGAAGATCCATGCAAGTAAGATGGTGTCCCGACACGGGTCCGCATTATGAAGTTGGTTATGCATCAGGGGTTAATTGACATTTTCTTTCTCAATTTAATATTCCACTATAAGTAATTGGAAAACAGTCATAATAATATGAGTTGTGGAGATAGTCTAAAGGAAAAAATGTGCAAAGAGGGCAATAGAGACCATTCTATGATGCTCACTACTAAGATTCGTGGTTCATTTGGCACCTACTGTTGTGGTCCCGGTCGCTGGACTCGCGACCAGGTCCTTATCTCCACTCTGCCTGGAAGTCCGTGACGGGGCCTAGCGTTCTTCGGGCCTTCTCAGGCCTCTCCACGGCGGCGTCTCCACGAGGGAGATGCCGCTGAGCTCTGATGCCAAGCTCCGCCCCCTGTAGGCACACATGCACGTGAGGGGGTGCCATTTAAAGGAACAGAGGCACAAAATCACGGCAGGCCCCCAAGATGACGTCAGACGCCGGCAGGATATTTAAACCCAGTGTCTGACTGAAGACTTTGACTTGCAACAGGGTTCACTCCTCGGAGTTGCTAGTTGCCTTGCGTTCCTGATACAGTTTCCGTGTCCCTGATCCGACTTCCGTGTTCCTGATCCAGCTTCCCTGTTCCTGATCCAGCCTCCGTGTTCCTGTTCCAGTGCCTGTACTCCTAACCCTGCTCCTGAGCTCCTGGGTCTTGCTCCGCTTCAGCTTCAGTTCCTTCTCCAGCTGCAGCTCCCCGGACCCTCAGACTGTCTTTATTTATTTATTTATTTATTTATTTATTAACTTTTATTTACCGACATTCGTGAAGCACATCATGCCGGTTTACAATGAACTCAAGGAGGAAAATTACAATAAAACAATAGAGCAATAAAACAAGGGAGGAGGGTGGGGAAGGAGGAAACGGAGGGGTGAGAGAGGGAGGGGATAGGGGGATGGGAAAGGCAGAACTGATAGAAGAAGTAAGAAACAAAATAGAGGAAAACTATATACAGTTGACAATATGTACAGTTTCGATCAACTTATGTAGAGCTAAGGAGGTATTGAGAGACTGGCTGTATTATCTGAACGATGGTATTCACTTAAATATAACGTAATTTGGGGGTGGTTAAAAGGATTTTAACCACCCCCAAATTCCTGGTATCTGACTCGGTACGACTTGATTTCCTTATCTGCTGCCAGCCTTGACCTCAGACCACCCCTTCTGGTTGTTCTCTGCTCCTAAGTCCCAGTGGCCCGGATCCTCAAGAGCTCCTCTCAGGGGGACAGCGGGCTTCCTAGGGGGAAGCGCCTGACTGGTCTTCTGGCTCTGTACCACCTCCCGGCCATTCTTCACTGCAGAGACTCATGGCTCTTCCACTCATCCTCTGCCCGGCAGGCCCAAGGGTCCACAACCCCGGCGCTAACAGTTTGCACGGCCATGGACCCGGCGGACATCTCAGGACTTCAAGCCATTCCTGGGATAGCTCAATGGTTACAGAAGCAGCAACAGCATTGCCTTGATGTTCTAGCAGCTACCGTCGAACGGTTGGCTAACTGTTTGGATTCCACACCCCCGGAGACGCCCCCCGTGCATCCTCCGGTACCTGTTCTGGGGGTTCCTGCACTTACTCAGCTACCTGCCCCACCTCGCTACTCTGGGGATGCCAAGGACTGCCGCAGTCTCGCCATGGAGGTTGGATGGCTAGACGACAGTCTGCGGGGAGTCC
This sequence comes from Rhinatrema bivittatum, assembly GCF_901001135.1. Lineage (NCBI taxonomy): Eukaryota > Metazoa > Chordata > Amphibia > Gymnophiona > Rhinatrematidae > Rhinatrema > Rhinatrema bivittatum. The sequence continues at coordinate 574,300,714 of NC_042617.1, forward strand.
TCCTGGAGGGGCTATCTGCCCGCATTAAGAATGAGTTGGCAGCCAGAGACATCCCCGACGACCTTCACAGTGTAATAGATTTGGCTGGGCGAATTGATCATCGCCTTCAGCAAAGGGTGGACGCCCGCCACGCAGGACAATACCATTGGCTCCAGCTTTCTCTAGTTCTATGACATCTTCACCAGGCCATTCAGCGGCTCACCCAGAGTTGCCAGCAGAGGAACTCATGCAGTTAGGGCAGACTCCTTTGACTCCAGACTCCTTTGACTGCAGAGGAGAGGTGACGACGTCAGGCGTTGGGTCTATGCCTGTATTGTGGCAACAAAGGCCACTTCCTGGCCCAAGGTAAGGAGCATCCTGAAAACGCCAAAGCCTAGGTACGACTGGGGAGCTACTCCTAGGCTGTGTTAATTCTGCTCCTCAATGTACGGTTCCTGTGACTCTTGAATACCCTGGAGGGTCTTTTACTACCCTTGCTTTCATCGACTCCAGGGCAGGAGGGAACTTTATCCTGTCAGACTTGGTGCAGCAACTCCAGTTATCCATTCTTCCCCGTGTTCCTCCATTATGGATTACCTCTATCTGGGGCATACTACTACGAGGAAGCATCTCTGCCTCCACGGCTCCCATCACTCTTTGGACTGGAGTACTTCATTCGGAGAAAATATCCTTCCTAGTCCTGGAGAAAGCAGTACATCCTGTGGTACTAGGATTACCGTGGCTACAACAACATTCTCCAGTTATCCATTGGGACACTTTACAAGTAGCAATATGGAGTTCTTTTTGCTTTTCTAATTGTCTCAAAATCCTGTGTCCTCCTAGGGTGGCCTTATTGAACACCTCTTTCATACCTCCGACTCCTTACACAGAATTTGCAGACGTGTTTTCTAAGAAAAAAGCAGAGATCTTGCCATAGCATCGTCCCTTTGACTGTGCAACTGAGTTGCTACCCGGAACCATGCCTCCCTGGGGAAGGGTGTACCCGTTATCCCTTCCAGAGACACGAGCAATGTCTGACTATATTTCCGAAAACCTTGCCAAGGGGTTCATCAGACCATCCCAATCTCCCGCCGGTGTGGGATTTTTCTTCAAAGAAGGATGGCACCTTAAGGCCATGCATTGATTACAGAGGTCTAAATGCCATCACTCGACAGGATCGCTACCCTCTTCCATTGATTCCTAAACTCCTGGACAGATTACAAGGAGCTAAGATATTTACCAAACGACCTTCGGGGTGCTTACAATCTGGTTCAGATTCGCCCCGGGGATGAATGGAAGACTGCCTTCAAGACCAGGGACGGGCATTACGAGTATCTGGTAATGCCGTTTGGACTATGTAATGCTCCGGCAGTCTTCCAAAACCCCATGAATGAGGTGCTTCGCGAGATGCTGCACTCCTCAGTCATTGTATACTTGGATGAAATTCTGATTTACTCCCAGGATTTGGAGTCTCACCGGCAACACGTGAAACAAGTACTACAGGTTCTAAAGGACAATCATCTGTACGCAAAGCTAGAAAAATGCATGTTTGAACGAGAATCTCTTCCTTTCTTGGGATACATCGTCTCATCTACCGGATTTCATATGGATCCAGAAAAGTTTCCGCCATTAAGGAGTGGCCTCGTCCCATGGGAGTGAAAGCGTTACAGCAATTCCTAGGATTCACAAACTTCTATAGACAGTTCATTCCTCATTATTCCCTTAAGGTGGCACCACTTACTGCCCTTACAAAGAAGGGAGCTGATGCTAAAGTGTGGCCCAAAGCAGCCTGTCAAGCTTTTGAGGACCTGAAGGAAGCTTTCTTACTGGACACTTGCTTACACCACCCAGATCTGCAGCACCCCTTTATAGTCGAGGTAGACGCCTCCAACATAGCAGTAGGGGCAGTACTCAGTCAAACCTCCAGTAAGGGGAAACTACTTCCATGCTCGTACGTCTCCAGGAAATTCTCTGCAGCCAAGCATAACTACAGTTATGCTTGGCTGCAGAGAATTGGCTTTTGAAGAGTGGAGACAATGGCTGGAGGGGAAAGTCCATCCTATCACGGTCTACACAGATCATAAGAATTTGGAGTTCTTGTGTCAGGCCCAGTGACTAAATCCCAGACAAGCCTGTTGGTCCCTCTTCTTCAACCCCTTTGATTTCACCCTTTGCTATAGGCCATCATCTAAAAATATTCGGGCGGATGCCTGTCCAGAACCACTGAATTGGGGGAGGAAGGGGAGTTACCCCAATACATCCTGGATCCAGCAAAGGTTAACATAGCTAGCGCTGACTTAAATCCTCTGGGCAAAACAGTGATCCCATGGCAGTTACGGAAGAAAGTATTGGTATGGGCTCATGACTCTCTCACTGGTGGCCATGATGGCCGAGAAAGAACAATGGAGCTTCTGAATCACTATTATTGGTGGCCGTTGATGGGGCAAGATGTCTGTATGTATGTCAGTTCCTGCCCTACCTGTGCTAAACAAAAGCCTCGGCCGGGGCAACCATGGGGCCTTCTGCAACCTTTGCCCATACCCATAGAACCCTGGACTCACATAGCCATGGATTTTGTGGTTGATTTACCATCCTCAGAGGGGAAAATGGTCATTTGGGTTACAGTGGATCGTTTCTCCAAGATGGCTTATTTTGTTCCACTTCCCAAGCTACCATCTGCACTGGAGCTGGCTCAACTCTTCACACAGCATACCTTCCGGGTTCATGGCCTGCCTCAGAACATTGTCTCATACAGGGGACCACAATTTACTGCCCGATACTGGAGGGCATTGTGTAAGAAATTTGGAGTTCAGCTAAACCTGACCACAGCCTTTCATCCTCAGAGTAATGGACAAACCGAGCGCATGAATCGCTCGTTAAAGACTTTCCTCCGCATCTTTACTACTGAAAAACAAAATAATTGGATAACGTTATTACCATGAGCTGAGTTCTCATAATAATCATACTCATTTGGTCACCGGGAAGTCTCCCTTTCAAGTAGTGTATGGTAGGCAACTAAAACCCCCATTACCTCTGCCAATAACCGTTCCTTCGCCGGCAGCTCAACTGTCAGCTCAACAGTTACATGATCTCTGGAACTCCATCCAAAACAAACTCTCAAGATCGGTGAGATCTGCAAAGAAGTATGCTGACTGGCATCGCCAACCCGTGCCAGTGTTTCTACCAGGTGACAAAGTCTGGTTAAGCACGAAGAACATACATCTTTGAATACCGTCTTGAAAATTAGCCCCTAAGTACTGTGGGCCCTTCAAAGTTGCTGAAAGAGTAGGGATGGTTTCATACCGCCTATGTCTTTCTACTACCTTGCGAATTCACAATGTGTTTCATGTCTCCCTACTTAAGCCAGTAATTCTTTCCAGGTTTCATCATAGACCGCCATACCCTACGGAGACTCCTGCCACTGATGGAACAATCTATCAGGTTCGAGAGGTCCTCGACGTACGATTTCATCATCGTCGATGGGAAAACTTGCTAGCCTGGGAGGGATGCAGACCTGAAGAGAACACCTGGGAGCCTGCTTGTAGCATCTTGGACAAATCTCTTCTGCAACAGTTCCACCTGAATCATCCTGGTAAACCAGGTCCTTTGAGGAGGGGGTGTAAGAGGGGGGGGGGGTACTGTTGCGATCATGGTCACTGGACTCACGACTGGGTCCTTATCTCCTCTCTGCCTGGAAGTCCGTGATGGGGCCTGGCGTTCTTCGGGCCTTCTCAGGCCTCTCTATGGCGGCGACTCCACGAGAGAGATGCTGCCGAGCTCCGATGCTAAGCTCCATCCCCTGTAGGCATGCGCACGCATGCGAGGGGGTGCCATTTAAAGGCACAGAGGCGCAAAACCGTGGCCAGCCCCCAAGATGACGTCAGACGCCGGCAGGATATTTAAACCCGGCGTCTGACTGAAGACTTTGCCTTGCAACTGTAATAAATCTGCTGTTAGACTGCGGAGTTAGCAAACTGTTATGAATGAGCTTAGTTGACAAGCTAGGAGTAGCAATCTGTTATTATTGGCTCCTAAAGAAGGAGGAGTCAGCAATCTTGTAGTGTCTCAGATATCGCCTTGCTAAGGAGTAGCACTCTGTAATGAATCTGATATAGTTGTGGGTGGATCCCTGGGCTGGTAGCAGATGACCACGCCCCCGGGAGGATATCCCGAGAGGGACCACCAGCTAGGCTTGAGTATGGAGACAGACACATATTAGTTCTTTTATTAAACAGGTTTTTGAAACCACCAGAGGTGGCAGTAGTGAGCTGATATGCCCGGCAGGGCTGTAGTCCCTCAGGTACTGGAACAGCGATCCAGGAATTCTGAGCTGTTGAGAAACTGTAGAAAGTGAGTAGGCAGAGTAGGCAGAGTTCATGAACAGAACTAGATGACAAAACTCATATAAGGTCTCAAGGAAGCTCAGGAGCTGGAAAGGTTTAGGCCCTCGAGGAGCGAGTACCTGGTTCCAGGGAAAGCTCTGAGAGAGCGATGGTAACTCACAAATGTTTATAGCAGCGATAGCTTCCAGGCAGTGGAGAATCTTCAGAGTGTCCAGGAACATGGGCCCTCGAGGAGCGAGTACCGGTTCCTATCTGTAATCTGAAAGTAAAGAAAAAGAGCGAGGCCCCCGAGGAGCAGGTACCCCTGGTAAGTCCAAGGAGGCAGAGTAGCTTGGGAAGCATAGCCATAAGCAATCCCCTTGCTAACTCAGTTAGATAGTGAAATAGAGACTTTTAAATATTGGAAGTGGATGACATCATCTCAGGGGGACGCCCCTGAGGTTTGCGTTCTTGCTGGTACTTCAATCAGAGCGCACGCGCGCGCCCTAGGTCTTCAGGCAACATGGCGGATCTGCAACGTCGAGCCGGTCCGGGTGCGCCGGAGGGAGATGGCATGGAGACGCTGCGGCAGCCAGCCGTCCATCAGACCCGGAGGGAGTCACTACAGAGGTAAAGAGGGCGGAGTGAAGACGTCGAGCAGCGATGGTTGCAACAACAACAGGGTTCACTCCTCAGGAGTTGCTAGTTGCCTTGCATTCCTGATCCAGCCTCCGTGTTCCTGTTCCAGTGCCTGTACTCCTAACCCTGCTCTTGAGCTCCTGGGTCTTGCTCCGCTTCAGCTTCAGTTCCTTCTCCAGCTGCAGCTCCCCGGACCCTCAGACTGTCTTCCTGGTATCTGACTCGGTACGTCTTGATTTCCTTATCTGCTGCCAGCTTTGACCTCGGACCGTCTCTTCCGGTTGTTCTCTGCTCCTAAGTCCCAGCGGCCCGGATCCTCAAGAGCTCCTCTCAGGGGGACAGCGGGCTTCCTAGGGTGAAGCGCCTGACTGGTCTTCCGGCTCCGTACCGCCTCCCGGCCATTATTCACTGCGGACACTCACGGCTCTTCCACTCATCCTCTGCCCGCCCGGCCCAAGGGTCCACAACCCTGGCGCTAACACCTACATTTTTAACCAGAAGTATCACAAGAACAAATTCCTATATATCCTAATTTCCGATTAATAAAAAAACTTTTAACAACATTTATTAAATTAAACTGTTCCAATCGATTTCTAAGTTTAAACCATGTGGTGAAATGGTATTTATAATGAAAATCCAAAATTGTTCTCTATAATCTAGTTTCAGTTCTCAGTCACCTCCTGTGGTGAGAGAGAGAGATTTGCTCTAAATTTCCCCACTGCATGTTTCAAAAGAGTGTTATAAATTGATACAGTGTAACACCAGAGGTGCCTGAAGTTTTCTGGAGGTGATACAGCTCTTATGTTCAGCAATTCTAGAACTTCTCATTCATCATGGAAAAATAAATCTTTGGTATTCCATAGAATTCTGTCCTTTCATCAGTATTATTTAATCTGTATATGATACCTTAGAGCAGTGGTTCTCAACCTTTTTTCTGTCGGGACACACCTGACAGATGGTTCTCACATGCGTGACACACTGACCCATGATCGTCACAGGGCTAGATGTAAATGTACAGTTTGCATCCACGGGAACCCCCCTGATCCACAATAATGGATGTAAAGCAGAATTATGACATTCCCCATTCAACTCACTCTGCAAAAAAGATATTCTGGTTCTGGTGTCATCTCAGTAACAGCAACTCAAACTCCTTCTACTTTCAGGCTCAATAGCCCTACTTATGAAAAGACAGCAGTTTACCACCAATGCATGTCCTCTTGAGAAAACGCAACAAATAAGACTGATAAAACACTTACATGCTAGTAAAATATCTCTAATAAGCAGAATAAATGTTTCACAACAACTATGAACAGAATAACATCCAACAATTAAAAACTCATAAAAACTATTAAAAATTCTCCAAACACCAATAAAATATTTCAAAAAAAGCAGACACATCACATAATATTAAATAATTAAAATAGCAGTCAATTAAGAAAAATAAACTTAAAAAGCCACCTTTACTTACCCCCTCCAGCAGCTCTCCTACTCCTCTTCCATGCAGGTTGTAGCACACACCAGAAACAGCAGTAGTGGCTAAGCTCTATACTCATGGTCCTCTTCCTTAGGGCCCATGTCTCTCACACACACACACACCATACCAGTCATGCCCCCATGACCAGTTTCTGTCTCTCACACACCAATCATCTCCCAATCTTTGACAAACACACCAGTCACCTTCCTGAACAGTTTCTCTCATGCCATACACACACACACACAGGCTTCCCACTCCCGTGTTCCACTTACATATATGGGCTTCTCACTCTCATAATCACTTTCTCTTTCTCATATACACTCACCAGTCTCTCACTCCCATGCTTGTTCTCTCCACATGCACAGGCTTCTCATTCCCATAATCACTTTCTTTCTCTCCCACATACACACACACCAGTCACCTGATCTCTCTCATGCATACACACACACAGGCTTCCCACTCCCATGTTCTCTTTCAGATATACAGGCTTCTCACTCCCATGCTGTATCTCACACACTCCCAGCTTTCTCACTCCCATGCTCACTCTTCACATGCACAGGCTTCTTATTCCCATAATCACTTTCTCTCTCTCTCTCTCTCACACACCCGTCACCTGATCTCTCTCATGCATACACACACACACAGGCTTCCCACTTCCATGTTCTGTCTTACATACACAGGCTTCTCCCTCCCATGCTGTGTCTCACACACACCCAGGTTCTCACTCCCATGCTCACTCTCTTCACATGCACAGGCTTCTCATTCCCATAATCACTTTCTCTGTTACACACACACACACACACACACACACACACACACACACAGAGTCTCTCTCTCATTTCCATGCTCGCTCTCCACGTGCACAGGCTTCTCATTCCCTGAATCACATTCTCTCTCTCACATTCACATACACACCAGTCACACCGTCACCTTACCAACCAGTCTCTCTCATATACATGCACACACACAGGCTTCCCACTCCCATGCTCTCTCTCACATAATCAGGCTTCTCACTCCCATGCTTTCTTTCACATACACCCCCACAACACCAGGCTTCTTACTCCCATGCTTTCTCACATACCCAGATTTCTGACTTCCATGCTTTTTTTTTTCTCTCTCTCTCTCTCTCTCACACACACACACACACACACATCCCTGACTGTCTCACACTCTCACATACACATCAGTCATCTCCTTGAGCAGTCACTTTCATTGTCTCTCACATATACACATACATCAGCTCTCTGACCAGTTTCTCTCAATCACACACATGCTCTCGATCAAATACATTCTCTCACTTACACACAGGCTGGCTGGCTGTTTCTCTCTCTTTCTGTCACTCACTTCCTCTCCCCCCCCCCCCCCCGAGCACAAACGGTAGCTGCTCCTCCTCCTCCAGCCCCCGCAGACCAAGAAGGAAGAATTCCATCGATCGCGGGAGGCTCATGCTGCTCTCTCCTTTCCCTTCCGCTTTCTCCCCCCAATGCAGGAAGATCAGCTGCCTCTCCTGCTGCCACCGGACTCCTGCTATCTTCGGGCGTCGTGCCGTATGGTCCGCCGAACTTCCTGTCGGGGGGGGGGGTAGCGGAAGCGCAGCGCACAACGTCCGCTTCCTCCCTCCCCCCCCCCCCAAGCAGGAAGATCGGTGGACCATACGGCACGACGCCCGAAGATAGCAGGAGTCCGGTGGCAGCAGGAGAGGCAGCTGATCTTCCTGCATTGGGGGGAGGAAGCGGAAGCTGCGCGCGGCGCTTCCGCTCCCCCCCGAACAGGAAGACCGGTTGGCCATACGGCCGTAGCAGCGCTTTCCCATGTGTGCCGTGATGGCGCGCGAGGCGTGGGTTCTCTTGCGGCACGGCCTTTCTTCTTCCCGCGCACCACTTCCTGTTCCGGGTCCGGGGGGGGGGGGGGGAATGCAGGCGCGGGAAGAAGAAAAGGGCAGCCGCGGATGCCACAGCTTTTTTTTTTTTTGCACCGCTGCCGTTCCTGCTGGGCTTGAACGTGCTGATAGCCCGGCGGCAATGGCAGCAGGGAAGAACGAGCAGCGGGAGGGACCAGGAGCCACGCGACACACCTGCCGGTGCGTCGCGACACATTAGTGTGTCGCGACGCACCGGTTGAGAACCGCTGCCTTAGAGTACTGTTTTATCATTATTTGATTAGTATATCACATTTATGCAGATAATATACAACTTCTAATTAACGTCTGTCTTTCATCCACCACTAACACCTTACTGGATTGTTTGAAGACTGTAAAAAGTTGACTGATTAAGAATAATCTTTGTTTAAATCTTACTAAAACAGAGGGGCTCTAGATAAGTAAAATTTACATTCTTATGCAAGTGTCCTCCTTATTTATTTATTTGTTGAGTTTTATATACTGTCATTCGAGAAAGCCATCATAACTAGAGATGTGAATCGGAACCGGAATCTGTTCTGATTCCGGTTCTGATTCACATAGTGATTTTTTTTTTTGTCTGGCCCGATCGGGTTTTTTTTTTATTGGCTGCGCCCGAGCCGATAAACAAAAAACCCACCCCGACCCTTTAAAACTAATCCCTTAGCTTCCCCCACCCTCCCGACCCCCCAAAAAAACTTTTTACAGGTATCTGGTGGTCCAGTGGGGGAGCCGGGAGCTATCTCCCGCTCTCCGGCTGTCGGCTGCCACTAATAAAAATGGTGCCGATGGCCTTTGCCCTTACCATGTGACAGGGTATCCATGCCATTGGCCGACCCCTGTCACATGGTAGGAGCACTGAATGGTCCGCACCATTTTTAAAGATGGTGCCGGCCATCCAGTGCTCCCTCCATGTGACAGGGGCCGGCCAATGGCACGGATACCCTGTCACATGGTAAGGGCAAAGGGCCATCAGTGCCATTTTGATTAGTGGCAGCTGACAGCCCGGGAGCGGGAGATCGCTCCCGGGACACCCACTGGACCACCAGGTACCTGTAAAAAGTTTTTTGGGGGGTCGGGAGGGTGGGGGAAGCTAAGGGATTAGTTTTATAGGGTCGGGGTGGGTTTAGGGGTTATTTTTGTGTGCTGTTTTTCCTGCCCTCCCCCACAATGATAAGAGAACCCCCACGAACAATTTAGTGGGGTTTTCCTATCGGTTTCGGGGAGCCCCCGATTTCTGACGATTTTGAAAATATCGTACGATATTTTCAATTGTCAGAAGCACGATTCACATCCCTAATCATAACGGTTTACAAAATTTAAACTGTAACTCTCTTGGTTAATACAAGCATATTAATAATAACACAAGCACATTAGAACAAAAGAGCATAAGACTTCCCATACTTGGTCAGACCAAAGGTCCATCGGAGGTGAGGAGAGCTTTTTTCCTGTGACTGAGCGAAAGCTATTTCCTTGGATTTTTTTTTACCTGCGGCTGCCTGCCTATTTGAAACAGCTTTATTGGCTGTCCCTGCTTATGGTGTTAACGAAACTGGATTTCCGGGGGTAGACGTGAGCCTGCCCCGACGGTATTCAGAACAGCCAATCACCAGCCTTTACGTCACTAGGAGGGGCCGGTAAGGAGCTATAAACGCCCTGCTTCTTGTGGAACTACTTGAGGTAAGGAGAGCTTTTTTCCTGTGACTGAGCGAAAGCTATTTCCTTGGATTTTCTTACCTGCGGCTGCCTGCCTATTTGAAACAGCTTGTATTGGCTGTCCCTGCTTATGGTGTTAACAAGACTGGATTTCCAGGGGTAGACGTGAGCCTGCCCCGACAGTATTCAGAACAGCCAATCACCAGCCTTTACATCACTAGGAGGGGCCGGTAAGGAGCTATAAATGGCCCTCCTATGGCGCGCAGCTGCCGACGGCGCGCAGCCGAAGCCGCGCGCCTAAGGGGCGCGTGGCTCTGACCGGCTCCACCTGGATATGCATGGATATGCATGGAATAATAATAATACCTTGAATTGTGGTGAAAGGAAAAGGAAAAAAAAGAATTTATTCTTGTACAGGCTTATTTCAACAAACGCCGCAGATAGGCAAAGTTTCTTCATTGTAATCTCCTTGACCGCCATAAGAGAAGTTTATTAATATGATAAGTCTGCCTCTGCCTTTTCAGATCAAAGTTCTCGATTTCCTTTAAAATAAGTGATAACTATCATATGCCTCATACCAAGAGAAAGGCCAAAATAAAGCCAGTCTCAAGTACTCCGATTGTGGAACTGGGTCAAGGACTGTTGCAGATTGGCTAAATTCTCCACAGAATACCCCTGTTGAGGGGGCCGCTATGGGGATGGATTCAGAGCAAAACCCATCCCCATTGGCCGAGGACATCTCATTAAGTCCAGGGGCACCAGATATACCAACACCACCTGGCAAAGAAGGGATGTTATCCCTTAGTATGTCAGATACCTCACAAGGTGATTCTGGGAGTGTGGAAGAGATCGGTGAAAATGTAGGAGAAGAACAAGGGATACCTAAAGTAAAGACTGTACCACCTTAAACAGTGGTTCAGAAATCTGTTCGAGAACATACTTCCTCTAAAGATTTGAATAATTATCAAGGTGTTGAAACCAAAGAAAAAATCTGTCATGAAGTAATAATGAGACCTCCAAATATAACCCTGGAAACTTTATGGACATATTTGACCAAGTTGGACTCTTCTATTAAGAACTTAACAAAAGTTATGAATGAAACTAATTTAGTAGTTAAAAGTAATGCTGATGTAATGGTAGCTCAACAGAAGCATTTTAATGATATAGAACAACAATTATCACAAGTAGAGAAAATTCAAGTGAATCAGATAAAAGGCGAGAGTGAAATACAAAGGAAAATAGAGAATACTGAAAATTATTCTCGAATATTAAATCTGCGGATTATTAATTTTCCAATTACTAGTAAAATGAATCCTACTGATCTATTTAGATCTTATGTAACACAAATATTAAAGATTCCAGATCAGCATATGCCTACAATAGTAAAAGCCTTTTATATTAAGGCTTCTACTTCTATTAATATGAAAGAGCAAGTATATTTTGAAAAACAAACTAAAGAACTGGAAGATCAAAAAAATAATGCTGAACCTTCACTAGATTTTTCAGATTTCCTTGAAAAATCTCAAGACGAGTTAGTTATTGAAAAAAGAGGAAATATGTTAGTTACATTAGCATTCATTTCAGATCTTGTGAAAACCAGATCTTGTGAAAACCACACAACTTAGGAGGAAGACATTTCTCGCTTTAAGACATTTGGTAATTGAAAAGGGTGGCCAGTTTTTACTTCGGTACCCCTGTAAATGTGTAATTAAATTGAAAGGGCAGAGTTATCACTACTAGGGATGTGAATCGTTTTTCAACGATTAAAATTATCGTCCGATAATGTTAATATCGTCTTAAATCGTTATAGAACACGATACAATAGAAATTCTAACGATTTATCGTTAAAAATCGTTAAATCGTGTTAGTGCGCACTAAATCGAGTTAGTGCGCACTAACTCCCCGTTAGTGCGCACTAACTCGATTTAGTGCGCACTAACTGAAAATGATACAAATAAACACTTTCCAGGTCACTGAAGGTCAGTTAGGAATGAATATGTGTTCCTATTGGCTGGCTGCCCTCTTATCTATTGATGTTACCAAGGTTACCACTGAGGTGATGGTTGGGGGGATGGGAAATGGAACTGGAAACTAACGAACACCAGCAGAAAATGAAACAAAGTGTTCACACTTCCCAGGTCAGTAAAGGTCACTTAGGAATGAATATGTATGTATGTATTCCTATTGGCTGGCTGTGCTCTTATCTATTGATGTTACCAAGGCTAACACTGAGGTAATGGTTGGGGGGATGTGAAATGGAAACAGTTGGAAGCTTGACAAAAAAAGTAATGTAATGATCAGCACTCACGTGACTAGAACTTGTTTGTTTATTATTTTTGTTAGCAGGCACCTGAAATGCTAGTGCATGTTGAATTTGCCAATCACTGTGCATTTTAGAAAGGTGGTCCTGGCTGGAACTGTACACAGTTCAAATATATGTAATTGATTGTTGGTAAGTGTATTTTTTAAGTAGCCACACTGGCACAAGTATGTTTACTTTTCCTCCTACTTAACTCACTAGCTCAGCTTTGTAAGAAGGGCTTCTCTGCTTGTGTGTTGTTTTTGTTTGGTGTGAGGAGAGCAGAAACATCAGATCTTTATTCAATCTACTACAGTCATCTCTTACAGTGCCCTATCCCTATTAATACCAGGAGTGTTGTGATCTTCCTGCACACAGTGCCCTAACCCTGATACCAGTCTGAGACAGCTCCCTCCCTGCATTACTAGTGAGAGGCTGGCTTCACAGACAGGGGGGAGCTGCCTGACCCTCACTCCTGACTTCCCCCATGTCCCAGCTAGTGAATGGTGTGTGGGTGAGGGGGGGGGGGAGGATGGTGAAGTCTGAGACAGCTCCCTCCCTGCATTACTAGTGAGAGGCTGGCTTCACAGACAGGGGGGAGCTGCCTGACCCTCACTCCTGACTTCCCCCATGTCCCAGCTAGTGAATGGTGTGTGGGTGAGGGGGGGGGGGGGGGAGGAGGATGGTGAAGTCTGAGACAGCTCCCTCCCTGCATTACTAGTGAGAGGCTGGCTTCACAGACAGGGGGGAGCTGCCTGACCCTCACTCCTGACTTCCCCCATGTCCCAGCTAGTGAATGGTGTGTGGGTGAGGGGGGGGGGGGGGGGAGGATGGTGAAGTCTGAGACAGCTCCCTCCCTGCATTACTAGTGAGAGGCTGGCTTCACAGACAGGGGGGAGCTGCCTGACCCTCACTCCTGACTTCCCCCATGTCCCAGCTAGTGAATGGTGTGTGGGTGAGGGGGGGGGGAGAGGATGGTGAAGTCTGAGACAGCTCCCTCCCTGCATTACTAGTGAGAGGCTGGCTTCACAGACAGGGGGAGCTGCCTGACCCTCACTCCTGACTTCCCCCATGTCCCAGCTAGTGAATGGTGTGTGGGTGAGGGGGGGGGGGGGGGGGAGGAGGATGTTGAAGTCTGAGACAGCTCCCTCCCTGCATTACTAGTGAGAGGCTGGCTTCACAGACAGGGGGGAGCTGCCTGACCCTCACTCCTGACTTCCCCCATGTCCCAGCTAGTGAATGGTGTGTGGGTGAGGGGGGGGGGGGGAGGATGGTGAAGTCTGAGACAGCTCCCTCCCTGCATTACTAGTGAGAGGCTGGCTTCACAGACAGGGGGGAGCTGCCTGACCCTCACTCCTGACTTCCCCCATGTCCCAGCTAGTGAATGGTGTGTGGGTGAGGGGGGGGGGGAGGATGGTGAAGTCTGAGACAGCTCCCTCCCTGCATTACTAGTGAGAGGCTGGCTTCACAGACAGGGGGGAGCTGCCTGACCCTCACTCCTGACTTCCCCCATGTCCCAGCTAGTGAATGGTGTGTGGGTGAGGGGGGGGGGGGGGGATGGTGAAGTCTGAGACAGCTCCCTCCCTGCATTACTAGTGAGAGGCTGGCTTCACAGACAGGGGGGAGCTGCCTGACCCTCACTCCTGACTTCCCCCATGTCCCAGCTAGTGAATGGTGTGTGGGTGAGGGGGGGGGGAGGAGGATGGTGAAGTCTGAGACAGCTCCCTCCCTGCATTACTAGTGAGAGGCTGGCTTCACAGACAGGGGGGAGCTGCCTGACCCTCACTCCTGACTTCCCCCATGTCCCAGCTAGTGAATGGTGTGTGGGTGAGGGGGGAGGGAGGAGGATGGTGAAGTCTGAGACAGCTCCCTCCCTGCATTACTAGTGAGAGGCTGGCTTCACAGACAGGGGGGAGCTGCCTGACCCTCACTCCTGACTTCCCCCATGTCCCAGCTAGTGAATGGTGTGTGGGTGGGGGGGGGGGGGAGGAGGATGGTGAAGTCTGAGACAGCTCCCTCCCTGCATTACTAGTGAGAGGCTGGCTTCACAGACAGGGGGGAGCTGCCTGACCCTCACTCCTGACTTCCCCCATGTCCCAGCTAGTGAATGGTGTGTGGGTGAGGGGGGGGGGGGGGAGGATGGTGAAGTCTGAGACAGCTCCCTCCCTGCATTACTAGTGAGAGGCTGGCTTCACAGACAGGGGGGAGCTGCCTGACCCTCACTCAAGCAGAGAAGCCCTTCTTACAAAGCTGAGCTAGTGAGTTAAGTAGGAGGAAAAATAAACATACTTGTGCCAGTGTGGCTACTTAAAAATACACTTACCAACAATCAATTACATATATTTGAACTGTGTACAGTTCCAGCCAGGACCACCTTTCTAAAATGCACAGTGATTGGCAAATTCAACATGCACTAGCATTTCAGGTGCCTGCTAACAAAAATAATAAACAAAGAAGTTCTAGTCACGTGAGTGCTGATCATCACATTACTTTTTTTGTCAAGCTTCCAACTGTTTCCATTTCACATCCCCCCAACCATTACCTCAGTGGTAACCTTGGTAACATCAATAGATAAGAGCACAGCCAGCCAATAGGAATACATATTCATTCCTAAGTGACCTTTACTGACCTGGGAAGTGTGAACACTTTGTTTCATTTTCTGTTGGTGTTCATGAGTTTCCAGTTCCATTTCCCATCCCCCCAACCATCACCTCAGTGGTAACCTTGGTAACATCAATAGATAAGAGGGCTGCCAGCCAATAGGAACACATATTCATTCCTAACTGACCTTCAGTGACCTGGAAAGTGTCTATTTGTATCATTTTGAGTTAGTGCGCACTAACTCGAGTTAGTGCGCACTAATGGGGAGTTAGTGCGCACTAACTCGAGTTAGTGCGCACTAATCGGAAAAAATGATTTTTAACGATTTTTCAACGAAATAATCGTGCCAAACACGATTTTCTTCTCCTGCCACACGATTTCTATCGTTAAGACGATATGGAAAACGATTCACATCTCTAATCACTACACCCATCCAGAACACCTTAGTACACTCTTGGGGGTAGATAAGAGGGCGGATAAATAGTAAAGGGGAATTAATCTAACTTACTTTTCTGTGATTTACATTATTTCAATGAGTGTGCCCTAGATTGATAATACCTCTCTTATTTTCTTGCAAAAGACTACAGAATATTTATACCGATTATATTATTTCCTTGTTAACTTTTTAGTCCCTTTTTTTTATTTCTGTAATTTCAATACTGCAGGTAATACTGTATTGTATTTAAAATTTTAATAAAGAATTAAAAAAAAAAAAAAGACCAAAGGTCCATCAAGTACAGTATCCTGTTTCTAACAGTGGCTAAGCCAGGTCACAAGTACCTGGCAGGATCCCAGGGGGTAGACAGATTCCAAGCTGCTTATCTCAAGAATAGTATTTTTAAACAACTCAGGATAGCTGAAAATCAGAAACTGTCAAAATACAAAAGGATCCAGCTATGTGTAGAACTCAATGTAAACTTACTTTGCAACCGTCATATGACCGTCATATGACGGTTGCAAAGTAAGTTTACATTGAGTTCTACACATAGCTGGATCCTTTTGTATTTTGACTATCTCAAGAATAAGCAGTGGATTTCTGCAACTCTACCTTACTCATGGTTAATGGACTTTTCTTTCAGAAACTTGTCCAAACCTTTTTTAAACACATCTACACTAAATCCCCTGGCAATGAATTCCAGATCTTAATTATGCGTTGAGTAAAAAATATTTTCTCTTTTTTTTTTATTATTTATTAAGGTTTTAACATGATTTCAAGTACACTTTGATTTCAGAAACAATCAGAAAAAAATGCAACAAGAAAAATTACTCTAGCAATTTCTTCTATATTATACAAACCACATAATGGGGAGATACAAAATGAAAATAGAACAAAAGAACAATAACTAGGTATCCTTCTTATAAATGGCACAGCCCAGATTATATTGGGTAGCATCCACATCATATAGGAGTAGTTTTATTTTGCAGAAAATTCTCTAAATGAATGGATCAAAGAAAATATAATTAACACTTTGAAATTTAACTAGATATTTGCATGGAAATCTAAGTAAAAAGGAAGCCCAAGAGCCAAAACTCTGGGTTTTTTAATAAGAAAAATTTTCCTAATGGCTTGCGTCTCCTTAACTACATCTGGGAATAGATTTATCTTAGAACCAAGAAAAGAGGATTATTTAAAATGAAAGAAAAGTTTTAAAGTCCACTGCTTACCACATTCACGAGCAAAAGCTACAAGAAGAGTAGCCCTACCTTTAACATTGAAATCAGATTCTTCCAAAAATTCTGTAAGATGTGACAATTTTTCTCTAGATCAAGTTCTTTATCCTTAACTTCATCTTGAACATTAACATCTGGAAGGTAATAACCTATCACAATCTCAGGTAGAGCCTCTTTAGAGATTTTCAAAAAGTCAATATAAAATGTTTTGAACATCTCCAATGGAGAAATCAGAGAACAATGAGGAAAATTAAGAAATATCAAATTAAACCTCTTAGAATAATTACCCATATTTTCAATCTTCCTATGCAAAGATTAATTATCTCTAATCAAATACACAGTAATATCACATAGATTATTGCAATCAGCTACATTTGTAATTTGACTTTCCAATTCTGTAATTTTCTGAGAATGCTCCTTAATTTGTCCAGATAAATTCCCATAAGATCCAAAAACACTATTTGCAGGGAAAGAGCTGACTCCAAATTGGTGATTGCTATCCAAAGTCATTACACCTTCATTCATCCATTTTGTGAGGTATAGCTGGTAAAGGACCTCGATCCTCTTGGGATCTCACCTCCAGGGAAGGATCCAGTGACCTAATAGGAACCACCATTCCTTCCCCAGGACCCAAAACAGGTGAATCAGACACCTGTGATGGGACTGGGCCAGAGGGACTAAGAGAGAGTGATAGCTCTGTAGGAACAGAGCCAAAAGAACCAGATGCTCCAAGCTACACTGGTCCTAAAACTGAACTAGTGAAATTAAAATCTCTAAGGGTGGTTGGGTAAGTCAAGGGATAGATTGAGACACAGGAGGGATATATCTCTAAGTGCCTTTTCTCTTCTTGCTCATTATCAGGCGTAGAAACTTAGAAAATGTGATAGAGGTGCTTCCAAACCAGTTAGGAATGCCCCTTTAGCAGGTGGCTTTGGCGTGTGCACACTGCTGGTGGCAGCAGGTAGGTTCCTGGATGTTAGAAGGGGAACTCAGCAGGGAAAACCTCCTCACGCTCTCCTGATGATGTTGTGCATGCCGTGCTCTTATCAACCAGGCACTGGGACTTGTGGTGATGTCAACTGTCGGCAGCAGCAGCAGCAGGTAGCTTCCCAGATGTTAGAAAGGGAAAACCTCCTCATGCTCTCCCCAAAATATTTTCTATTAGTTTTAAATGAATTACCTAGTAATTTTATTGTGTGACCCCTGGTTTTTGTACTTTTTCAAAAGACAACTGATTACTCTTTACTCCTTCCATTCTGTTCACTTTAACAATTCTTTTGAGGTAAACATTAAGCAAATAACATCTATGGAAGCTAGCAGAATAAACTTATTTGGCTAACTTACATGGGATAATCATAATCGGCAGCACAGCCATGAGCCCATCAAAAAGTGCTACTTAAGCAATCAGGTTATCAGGCTAAGTTATCTTGCTCTATGGCAGCTCTCACTTATCTGATTAACTTAACTGGTTAAATCCGAATATTGTATTTATCTGGTTAAATTAGCTGGATTTGTTTCATCTTGATCCACCCACTGCCAGTTCACTGAATATCCGGCTATCTACTTAGCTGAATAAGTGGCTTATCTAGAAAGTGACAGCCGCTGAACATAGGCAGATATTCATTGGCCACCACTTAGCCAGAATAGTCACTAGACATCCGGCTAAGCAGTGCTGAATGTTGGGCTCTTTAATGCTAAGGCGCTTTAATATACAGGCCCCTGAGTGGGTCCCTGCTTTTCGCTATGACCCAGAAAATGACATGAGAGTTATCTGGACCCTCTGGATCCCTCATTATCTAAAACTGTCTTAGCTTAATGTTAGGTAGGTTTCAGCATGTTGCAGACCAACCCTCTCTCATTTCTCATCAAGGTTAAGCTGGATTGGTCAGCATGACCTTATAAAACAAGCCATGCATGTGCAGAGGTGTGCGTTGCTATTTTATTTTTGAAATGATGGAAGAGAATTAAAGTGGTCCCTGACTTCAGGCCCCACAGTCTGTTTTTCAAAGGGGAAAAAGCTTTGGCCTGGTCAGCCTCCTCATGGATCTGGAAGGAATTGTTTTAGGAAGAGAAGAGACTTTTTGGAAGAGGTTTGTCACTTTATCATCAGTGAGTTATTTTTTGACTTGCACTTGCCCAGGAGAGAAGATGCCCTGCCTGTGGGAGGGTAGGAGAAGGTGCTGCATGTTCTTTTGGCAGAGTAAAATGAGGGTGGCAGTGGCCTGAGAAGGATGGATTGTTTTTTTTACAGAGAGTTTGTTCCAGCTTTTGGAAGGGCTTTTTGAACCACCATTCCTGCCCACCAGAGAAGGAGTTTTTCTTTTTGGACTTTTATTACATAGTATTGGAGCTTTCTGTCACCAGATGTTCAATTTGTGGAGTTTAAAATCAGAGAAGAACCTTTAAGACAACCAGAGTACAGGTGGAACCAACCAAAGGTGCCAAAAGAGGCTTAGAACAGCAAATGCTAGGTGTAGAGCAATGCAGCGAGAAGAATGGCATCAAGGACTCAGGATATACATAGTGAGAGCTGGGACAGGAAGAAGAATGGCATAAAATATCCAAGACACCAAAAGAAGGGCAAAGAGGTATCAGGTGTATCATGAACAGCCCAAGAGTCCAAGAATGATGCAGCAAGAAGATTGCAAGAACAAGACTCAGAAAGAACTGCAAGGAAAGAGAATTTGGTAAGAACCTTTTAGAGGATGGAGCAGAGGCAGAACATCCATAGGAACCAAGAGATGCTTGAAGCAGCAGCACTGGCATTTAAAATCATAGATTGTTGTGCAAAGCAATGCAGCAAGAAATGTGGCAATGCTTAACAAGCAGAGTTAGAATGTTTGGTAGTGGCACACACTGTCTACTAGCTGACTGTGTCCATATAGTGTTACTAGAGTATACCTAGTAACTCTGATTGTATGTGTTCTCTCTATGCATGTGTTTTAATTTCTTTAGCACATACACAAACTCTGAGACGGAGAAGAAACAGACAATTTCAGCAATGTCATAAAGCCCACACCTGATCTTATGGAGATGTGCTTGCTGCTCTGGATATTTGATATAGTTCTTCATGCATTTCATCATTGCCCATAGTACTTAACTGAAGTGCCTCTAGAATGAGGACTGCTCTATCCTGCCAATTATGTCAACTGGATTTTGACAAAAAAAAAAAAAAATGAAAGCACCGAGCAGTTTCATCTACCCAGGAATAGCATGACTGCAAGACATGAGGGGGTCTATGTCATTATGTAGGGTCAATTCGAGCTGGGCTATCCGGGACCCACCCTACGTAGGGAAGCTTTGGTACATCCCACTGTCTGGACTGATCCGGGTACATACAGGGAAAAGAAAATTATTCCTTACCTGCTAATTTTCGTTCCTGTAGTACCATGGATCAGTCCAGACGCCCTCCCTAAGAATTAATGGGATTGGGATTGTCTTTCAGCTCGAATAACTATGCTGTTATGAACTGTTTGTGGCTGACTATTAGTTCAGTTTGCAAGTTTTTTCCTTCAAAACATTTTCCTCTTACAATTTGTACCTCATTTCAGATGGAATGATTTGTACATGGTTACAGTTTGAAGTTGGTTTTACTTGATCCATTCAACTGTTTTTCTTTCTTGCTTTGATATTCTTAATACTGAAGGGACGCAGAGGGCGCACCAGTTTATGGTGCCCTTCAAGTTTTGCTCTGACTCCATCTGCTGGAAGGGAGACACAACCCACTGTCTGGACTGATCCGTGATACTACAGGAACGAAAATTTGCAGGTAAGGAATAATTTTCTTATGTTTTACCCATTCATTTCAAAAGAATGTGCATTCCTATAAGAGGCTTTGTACTAAGACAATAAGGCCAGAATTGAGAAGAATTAAAGAAGGTAGTTAAAGAGAGATTAAACTGAGGATATAAGTATCATCTTTTAACTGTCTAAGGATAACAATGGTTGAGTGTGTTATTTATAATTGTAAATATGCATAGAATATCTACCCCAGGTCTGAGATACATTGAGAAACTGACTCCCAGTTCAGAAGTTAGACTGACAAATCTGGTGCATAAGCGGAAAGAATTATGATCCAAGTGTTAAAATCAGCCTCAAGGAGGTAAGTTTTCAGGCTGGATTTCAATCTGATAAAAGGGGGAGCCTGGTGCATGCCTTCAGGAAAGTGTACATGATTATTTTTTGATCACACTAAACTATTTTCAGTGTTTTGAAAGAGAATGATAAGACCCTTTAATGTATTTTGTTTGGGATTAGATATTCTTGTTTGTCAAGTTCTGGACCACACTTTTTCTGATTGCACAAACAACTTTATAAGTTGTCAAGGGTATGAAATTATCCCTGGAAGATGTTAGTCTATTATTTATTACCCTGAAATAAGAATATACAACTTGTGTGTTGTACAAAACTAAAAAAATCAAATTAGGGATCCTATTTATAATAGGGATGTGAATCGTGTCCTCGATCGTCTTAACGATCGATTTCGGCTGGGAGGGGGAGGGAATCGTATTGTTGCCGTTTGGGGGGGTAAAATATCGTGAAAAATCGTGAAAAATCGTGAAAAATCTAAAAATCGCAAAACCGGCACATTAAAACCCCCTAAAACCCACCCCCGACCCTTTAAATTAAATCCCCCACCCTCCCGAACCCCCCCCAAATGAGTTAAATAACCTGCGGGTCCAGCGGCGGTCCGGAACGGCAGCGGTCCGGAACGGGCTCCTGCTCCTGAATCTTGTTGTCTTCAGCCGGCGCCATTTTCCAAAATGGCGCCGAAAAATGGCGGCGGCCATAGACTAACACGATTGGACGGCAGGAGGTCCTTCCGGACCCCCGCTGGACTTTTGGCAAGTCTCGTGGGGGTCAGGAGGCCCCCCACAAGCTGGCCAAAAGTTCCTGGAGGTCCAGCGGGGGTCAGGGAGCGATTTCCCGCCGCGAATCGTTTTCATACGGAAAATGGCGCCGGCAGGAGATCGACTGCAGGAGGTCGTTCAGCGAGGGTTCCGGCGCCTTGCTGAACGACCTCCTGCAGTCGATCTCCTGCCGGCGCCATTTTCCGTACGAAAACGATTCGCGGCGGGAAATCGCTCCCTGACCCCCGCTGGACCTCCAGGAACTTTTGGCCAGCTTGTGGGGGGCCTCCTGACCCCCACGAGACTTGCCAAAAGTCCAGCGGGGGTCCGGAAGGACCTCCTGCCGTCCAATCGTGTTCGTCTATGGCCGCCGCCATTTTTCGGCGCCATTTTGGAAAATGGCGCCGGCTGAAGACAACAAGATTCAGGAGCAGGAGCCCGTTCCGGACTGCTGCCGTTCCGGACCGCTGCTGGACCCGCAGGTTATTTAACTCATTTGGGGGGGTTCGGGAGGGTGGGGGATTTAATTTAAAGGGTCGGGGGTGGGTTTTAGGGGGTTTTAGTGTGCCGGCTCACGATTCTAACGATTTATAACGATAAATCGTTAGAATCTCTATTGTATTGTGTTCCATAACGGTTTAAGACGATATTAAAATTATCGGACGATAATTTTAATCGTCCTAAAACGATTCACATCCCTAATTTATAAGCATTATTTCTCATAGACACTATGGGAGTAACGATTAATTCAATCATTCCTTATGTTTTTATCGGACTGAAGTTGTAATAGTTTTTTGTTTTTAGAAAAAGTAGATTACATTGTACTTTTTTTGTAATAATTTGCCATGTGTTACATTTGGTGGTCCTTGGGGCAGGCCCGCGGACCGCCGCTCTTACCTCTAGCCCCAAGCCCATTGTGATGTTACCAGATTCCGGGGAAGAACCCCTAAGAGGGATGCGACTGACCGACCCGTTCCGCCTGCCTCTACTGCTTCCCTGATTACTGACGCTAGTCTCTCCTTGCTAGTTCAGCAGGACGCCATGCTCCACCTGCCTCCAATGCCACAACTGTCCAGGGCCTTTCCTAGGTGCTCGCGTTCCCAACCTTGCCCTTTTTAAAGGGCCCATGGCGGGATTAGATCAGCAGCACCTACTGATGACATCACTGCCTGGGAACCTTAAAAGGCCACCACTGCAGTAGCTCCTTGCCTTGGCTTGTGCTGTGTCTCTGCATGTACCTGATTGTTGTTCCTGAGTTCCTGATCATTGTTCCTGAGTTCCTGGGTCCTGTTCTCATCATTGTGGTTCATGCTGGGACAGTCTTGGTCTGTGTTCCTAACGTCTTTGTCTTTTCCATGGTCAGTTTCAGCACTTCGTCTTCAGCCTTCTCTGTGTTCTCTGCCTGCTGTGCTTTTCCTTGGCTCCCTGCCTGCTCTGTCTCCAGCACTTGTCTCCCTCGGACAGATCTGTGGTTTAACTTCAGCTTGGAACTTTGACTCTGACTGAACTCTTCCCGCCATTGACCACCTGGACCCTGACCCTGACCAAACTCTCCTGCCACTGACCACTATCTGAATCTCATCTAAGAATGGATGCCATCTGCCCTGACCACTTTCTGTTTCTGTCTCCGTTGATTTAGCCTGCCCTGGACCTTGGCTTGCGACCCAATGACTTTAACAGATCTACTGCAGAGATCCGCAGCTAAGTCCTGCTTTCCCTGGCACCCGAGGATTCAACCTAAGGGGAATGAGGGCTGGAATAGGTGAAGCTCCAGTTGAGCCTCTGCCATAGCCAGCTCCATTAGCCATTGATAGGGCCCTACAGGGCTCCTCCCTAAAGGTTACATCAACTCCTTGTCGGCCCAAGGGTCCAGGCCCGCAACATCTATAAGGGACTAATATCCTAAGTAGCTAGGTTTGAGTTTTCTTTCTTTCTTTCTTTTTTTTTACTATTGTTTTCTTTGCCTTTTTTCTAACACTTTGAGATTTCCCTTAATTGCATTGTAGTGCTACTGAAAAATCTATATAAATAAAAAAAATCTTGAAAAAGAAAAATTAGGCTAGATATTTGTATGAGTCTCTGTAGTGCTCTGTTGCTGTATTACTATTTGCCAGCTGTTTTCAGAAACATAACTTACATGCAAAGGGTTTTGGAGGACTTTTTGTGTCCCTTGAGCACTATTTGTCTTTAGATATTAGCAATTCAATGTTGTTGCTATGGAAACCCTAATTTGTTTGCCTCCTATCCATATTGATTCAGATCTTTTGGGACTCTCTTGTACTTTTGTCAAGTTTGAAGAGACATGGAATCCTAAATGACATATTTACTTCTACATTAAAACAACATTCCACATTTTGAATTTCTAGAGCTTTCTTACTTTGAAAAATTAGTAAATATATATATCGCAAACAAACTTTGGTTCACATTTTGTTGGTTAGTCTTGGCTAATCTGTTATTTTTTACCCAACCATAGCAGCCAGCAGTAATTACTCTAATTAAACCAAGAAAGCTGTTTGATTTGAAAGTATTAAAATTTCATTAGGCAGTTAATGCAAAAATAATAAAAAGCTATAACATAAAATATGTTCCGATTGGCTATATTGCTCATTATTAATTCCAAATCATGATTATGTCTCACAAAATCTAAGGAGAATTTTTTTTAGTAAATTACCAGATAATTTTCATACATCTGCAAAGTCTGTTGTTTCTTCATTACCTTCTCTGTTTATAGCTGACTCATTTCTCTCACAATCACTCATAAATTGAAGCAAACATCAACAAATGCAGCCTAGTTAGTACAGGGCGATGGCTGTATAACATGGCCAACATCCCAGTGTCAGAGGAAGTGATTTAGAGATTCAAAAAAAGTGCTAACAACTGAGTCATTTGAATGTATTGGTCAAAGAGTTTCAGGAAAACTAAAAGGGTAGAGCAGAAGTTATCTATCAGGCCCAGCATGCACAGCAGGAGGGGGGATAAGAGTTAATGAACAGGAAGAAGTGTAGATTAAAGGGCACATTTGCCAGTGTAGATTAAAGGGCACATTTGCCAGTGCAGCTAAATCACAGTGAGCTATATTCACTACAGGACTCTTCCTTTTCTCAGGTAGGACAGAGCAGGAACCTGAGAACAAACCAACTCCCCAAATCACTTGAGTTCCTGTTGTTGGTGACAGTGCATACAGAACACATATCAGTTAACCATTTCAGTGTAGCCAGCAAATAGGGCCACTCAACCCGATCAAAGGCCTTTTCAGCGTCTAGTGAAATGGCAACTGCTGGAACAGATAGGGCGGAGGCATGTTCTAAAATGCGAAGGAAAGTACAAGCATTATTAGTAATCAGTCAACCCTTAATAAATCCCGATTGGTCAGAATGGATAAGAGAACACATCACATGGGAAAGCCGAGTGGCTAAAATTTTGGTGAATATTTTATAATCAGTGTTCAATAGGGAAATCGGACTATAATTAGAAATTTGCACTGGGTCTCGACCTGGCTTCGGAAGGACTACTATACAAGCTTCAGCAAAATGAGAGGGGCCTGAGGGATGTGAAAGAAGGGAAGTAAAATACTCATGTAAATGCAGTACCAAAACAGATTTAAACACACGATAAAAGTCTGAAGTGAATCCATCAGGACCTGGCGCTTTTCCACTGGACAGAGCAGAGATAGCCGAGGAGATTTCTGCTTGCGTGATGGGCGAATCCAAGGTGGAGGCCTGAAGCTCTGTGAGAGAGGGATGGGCGAACTTTGATAGAAATTGTTGAATCTCTGGATGAGAATGAGTTGATTCAGATTGGTAAAGCGTTCCATAGAAGTCTCTAAATGCGAGGAGGATGTCTGTATCTGACCTGGCGTTTTTTGAGTTAAGCTGCTAGCATGTGTCCACATTTATTGTTTTCTGCATAGTATTAGGCCTTAGTGAGCATGAGACATAACTGAACTTGGGCACTCAGTTGTTGATTGTATCGATAGCGTGCCTTCAGGAGGGACGTAAGAGTGGCCCCATTAGGCGAAGAAATGTGAGCCCGCTCCAATATGTTCACTTCCTCCTGCAGCTGAAGTAATTCAGCTTTCTGAAATTTCTTATGCTTAATCACATGACTGATGATTTGGCCTCCAACAGTAGCTTTGAAAGCATTCCAGACGTTTCCGGGGAAACATCTGGGGTAGAGTTGAACTGGAAGTATTCCATTATCTTGACCTGTAAATCATCAATGAAAGTGGAGTCGGCCAAAAGAGAGGGATTGAAACACCATCGATAATCAGATTGTACCGGAGAGAGTAAGTTCAGCGTTAGGGACACTGCTGCGTGATTAGAAACTAATATAGGGCAGATAACCACTGACTTTATAGATTAAACCAGACTAGAGGAAATAAGGAAGTAGTCAATCCTGGAGTAAGATGTGTACGGAAATGAGAAAAACATATAGTCCTTAGATGTAGGATGAAGAAGACACCATGGATCCGTAAGGCCATAGGAATGTAGCAGATTTCTCAGGGCTTTGCAAGACTTGGAGATTTGGGGGTGTAATGTAGTAGTCTTATCCAAAAAAGGGTCAAGTGGCTGATTGAAGTCTCCTCCAAGAATAACTGGTGTGGATTCCAAGGCTAATAGCTGAGAAAAAATTCCATGGAAAAACTCTGGAGTATGTGCATTGGGAGCGTATAGGTTCAGCAATGTATAATGCTGAGAGATATGTATTTGAGCAAGATTCCATCTGCCATCAACATCAGATGCCTGATAAAGGATTTGTGCATCCAATCGCATATGAGTAATATAGCAGTCCCTCTCTTCTTATGTACCGCCAGGCTGAAAAGAACGGTACCCACCCACTGTTGCTGTAATTTTTGTGATTCCAAGGGGGTAAGATGGGTCTCTTGAAGAAATGCAATATCAGCATGGAGTGAGTGTAGGTAGGACAATATTTTCTTCTGCTTTATGGGATGAGAGAAGCTGTTGACGTTCAAGGAAATAACCGTAATAGAGATTATGGAGGACGCCATGAGATCCACATGAGGCTTGAAACTGGGCGGTATTGGAGAATAACATTGCTGTTGTATTCCAGAAGAGAAGGCAGGATTGAGAAAAAAATCACCAAGTAAGGTTGTAGAAAAAGGAGTAAGTAAGAAGGGGAACACAAAAGAAAACCAAAAAGAAAAAACAGTCATTGACCAGGAGAAAAAGAACCAAGAAGCCATATTGGCTGCTTAAAAAAAGCTAGGGCCTCTTGTCATACCAGAAGCTGTCACAAACCAAGTGCACCCACCAGACCAGTAACAAGAATGGGTGAAAAAAAAAACAGGAAGCTGACCCTGGATTCAATAAAGATGAAGAAAATAGATCTTCCATATTTAGCATAAAATCAGCTGAATCATTCGGCTCCAGTGCAAGTGTACACCCCTGGGAAGGGATGTACAGTTAGGAGAACCCCCCCCCCCGAAGAAAAGTCAATTACCTAATATTCAAACAAAAAGATGATGGAGCCATGGTAACAAAAGCCAGCGGCTTTAGTAAGAAAGAAAAACCTCCAAAATCTGAAATGTGTGCTCAAGTTACCATTTCAGAAGCCGATTCTTGAGCACATAGGAAATCCTCAAGAGCAGTAGGGTGTTGAAAAATCGAGGTTTTATTTTGGAATGTAACTTTCATTTGCGCTGGATAAAGGAGGCCATATTGAGCCCCCAGAGATCGGAGACGCGGGCGCAGAGCCAGAAAACACTTTCTTCTCGCAGCCATAGCTTTTGCAAAATCCGGCACGAAAAAAATAGTTTAACCTTGAAACTGAAGGGGCGATTGATTTTTAGCCACACTTAGAATGCGCATAACTTGAGGGTACGCAATACCTTGAAGATGAGAGGCCGTGGGTGTGGGGAATCCCGAAGTGGCCTGGTTGGGACCCGGTGTGCTCGTTCAATTTCAAACGGGTGATCAAATTTTAATTTTAGACAAGAGGGAATGAGATTAAGCAAGAAAGCCATGGGGTCAGATCGCTCAGCGCCCTCAGAGATGCCCAATAGTCACAAGTTGTTTCGGTGATTTCTGTTGGACAAGTCCTCAATCTTACCCTGTAGTTGTTCCAGGTCCCGAGCAAAGCATGGCACCCTCGCAGTAGTAATCAGAAGGGAGGAAGTTTGAGCTTCTAATCTTCTAGCTGGGCTTGGAATTGAGACATTTGCTGTGTGACCGATTGTAAGTCAGATCGTATAGCCACCGTAGCATCTATATTGATTTGCAGCATGTCTTTCAGCTGCTTTAGTTCCACCAGGACTAAGTCGGCAGACGCCATTGTTTTTGGCGTTGCAGATTTCTCTGGCATAGGTGGGTCCTGTTTAGGGTGTTTTGAGCCCGAAGATGCGGCGAACGCTGCCTCAATTTTACCCGACTTGGAGGTAGACATCTCCAGCGATAGCCTCCCACTGTTTCCGATCTAATATTTTGGAAAATAAACGGCTATAGCACTCTAAATCAGTAAAGTCCGGCGGAGCTCTGTGGTTAGGCAGCCATCTTGGTTGTTGTGCACGAGTGCCCCCCACAACTGACTATTTCTTTGTTGTTGCTGGCTTAACCATCACCCTGACTCACACCTGGAGCCCTACAGTAAGATAAGACACAGAAGTGTCCTCAATGAGGATAAAACCCCTGGTTTCAAGGATTGTTTGCAACATACTACTGTAGAGGAGAAGTAAGTGATGGATGAAGTACAATCTGTGTTCCACAATGTGGAAAGCCCATTTCAAGTCAGACCCAATAACACATGTTTATAAGCTAGAGATGTGCATTTTTTTTAAACAAATGGATAAAATGAATGAATGAGACCACGCTTGTTTCATTCATGGGTCCACAAAACAAATGGAAATATCCTATGAATAAAACCAATATTATTTGTCCCATTTGTTTATTTTTATCATTCATTCCTATGGCCATTAAAATCTATGCAGATACTTGTCCAAATAAACAGGTGCAAGTAACTATAGCAACCAACCCTTCCCTATGTGACCTCACTGCCTTGTTAGACCTGAGTCGGGGCTCATTGTCAAGAAAACTGAACAAGACAAATCACAGTGAAGATGTTTTCAAAATTAGCTTATCACAGCTATCTGGATCAAGAGAGACTGACCCACTCTCAGTCTGAGTATATGCAAGGCACAGTCTATATTTCCTTTCTAGTTTTAGATAGTGAAGGGTGTGCTATGGGGAAAATTCTTACATAATTTTTTTTAATAAGCTTTTTGAAGTTTTAGCACTGGTAAAGGACTGCTTCTATTCTTCTATGTGATGCTGTGGTCATACTCACTAATGCCAGAAAAAGAGCTAGTGGCATTTGCTGCTGATTTAGACTTTTCTCTTTAGTGGGGTGTGTCAGGGTGGGAGATACTTTGGAGAGTTACAGCAGTGATAATAATTTTTTTTGTCTCTGTCTGAACACCAGTGAGGTGAGTAACATATACTGAAAGACTGAATAGAAGAGTGTTACCAGGCAGCCAGTCTTATTGGTTGGTATTTAAAATGTTTTGGGTATGAAGTCTGTCAACAGTAGTGCAGCATGCAGCACAACATACATATACTTTACTATGTGTGTGTGTATGTGTCTGTGTGTATGACAGACAGTTCTACACATATGGAGTAGAGTGGTACTGTGAATGGGAGTACAGTTATGATACAGATTCATAAAAAGTTCTTTTTAATATTTAAACTTCCAGTAGGCAGTGCACTAACTTGAACAAATTCCATCATGTCAGGAAAAGGGATATGAGGAAATATGATAGAGTTGGCATCCTTTGCAGGGGCAGCAATATAATCTAAATTGAAGAGAAATTTTTCAAGTCCAGAATGTCAGGAAATGCTCTGGAGTTTCCTGATTTGCAATTGAGAACTATGGAACAGGACCATCAGCATTACTATAACAGATAAGCATCAGCAAAGTATAGATGGCTACCACAATAACTGACAGCAGGATAAACCACCTGAAATAAAATCTGCAGTTTGTAGGTACTGTGGCATTATACATAAGCGAGAGAAGGAACATTATTAAGCATATGGATAAACATGTAGATCATGCGGTAGCCCAAATCATTTTGCAGAAGTGTATCTATAGAGTAAAAGGCAAAACAACAAGTAAGCTGCATAAGTTGAAGGAGATATCAGAGTCAGATGATGCATACTTGCTCAGTACTGATATGTTTTTCTCAAAGGAATGTTCAGGCACTCTACAAACAACAGGACACAAATGGTTTGTGAATCTTAGATTAAATAATAGACTATAGTCCTATCAGTAGGACCCTGGGGAGGCATTTAATGTCATGTGTATGGAAGACAAGGTGAGGGTGATATAGAGGGCACAACTACAATTGAGCAGAACAAAATTGAAGCTATATTTAGGAGAGCACATGAATGTTGGAGAACCAATAGCAGAAGATCATCCTCCAGAATAGACAGTAAAGGTTTAACATCCCCTGGCTGTGTCACCTGACTCGGTATGGGAAGGTGTAGGAGTGCAAGGGCATCTAGATAGGATGTAAGCTGTACTAGTGAATCTAGTCTTCATCTTCTTCCCTTATCATGCTGGTCATTAGGGATGTGAATCGTTTTTCAACGATTAAAATTATCGTCCGATAATGTTTATATCGTCTTAAATCGTTATAGAACACGATACAATAGAAATTCTAATGATTTATCGTTAAAAATCGTTAAATCGTGTTAGTGCGCACTAACTCGAGTTAGTGCGCACTAACTCCCCGTTAGTGCGCACTAACTGAAAATGATACAAATAAACACTTTCCAGGTCACTGAAGGTCAGTTAGGAATGAATATGTGTTCCTATTGGCTGGCTGCCCTCTTATCTATTGATGTTACCAAGGTTACCACTGAGGTGATGGTTGGGGGGATGGGAAATGGAACTGGAAACTAACGAACACCAACAGAAAATGAAACAAAGTGTTCACACTTCCCAGGTCAGTAAAGGTCACTTAGGAAAGAATATGTATGTATGTATTCCTATTGGCTGGCTGTGCTCTTATCTATTGATGTTACCAATATGGTTGGGGGGATGTGAAATGGAAACAGTTGGAAGCTTGACAAAAAAAGTAATGTAATGATCAGCACTCACGTGACTAGAACTTGTTTGTTTATTATTTTTGTTAGCAGGCACCTGAAATGCTAGTGCATGTTGAATTTGCCAATCACTGTGCATTTTAGAAAGGTGGTCCTGGCTGGAACTGTACACAGTTCAAATATATGTAATTGATTGTTGGTAAGTGTATTTTTTAAGTAGCCACACTGGCACCAGTATGTTTACTTTTCCTCCTACTTAACTCACTAGCTCAGCTTTGTAAGAAGGGCTTCTCTGCTTGTGTGTTGTTTTTGTTTGGTGTGAGGAGAGCAGAAACATCAGATCTTTATTCAATCTACTACAGTCATCTCTTACAGTGCCCTATCCCTATTAATACCAGGAGTGTTGTGATCTTCCTGCACACAGTGCCCTAACCCTGATACCAGTCTGAGACAGCTCCCTCCCTGCATTACTAGTGAGAGGCTGGCTTCACAGACAGGGGGGAGCTGCCTGACCCTCACTCCTGACTTCCCCTATGTCCCAGCTAGTGAATGGTGTGTGGGTGAGGGGGGGGGGGAGGATGGTGAAGTCTGAGACAGCTCCCTCCCTGCATTACTAGTGAGAGGCTGGCTTCACAGACAGGGGGGAGCTGCCTGACCCTCACTCCTGACTTCCCCCATGTCCCAGCTAGTGAATGGTGTGTGGGTGAGGGGGGGGGGAGGATGGTGAAGTCTGAGACAGCTCCCTCCCTGCATTACTAGTGAGAGGCTGGCTTCACAGACAGGGGGGAGCTGCCTGACCCTCACTCCTGACTTCCCCCATGTCCCAGCTAGTGAATGGTGTGTGGGTGAGGGGGGGGGAGGATGGTGAAGTCTGAGACAGCTCCCTCCCTGCATTACTAGTGAGAGGCTGGCTTCGCAGACAGGGGGAAGCTGCCTGACCCTCACTCCTGACTTCCCCCATGTCCCAGCTAGTGAATGGTGTGTGGGTGAGGGGGGGGGGAGGATGGTGAAGTCTGAGACAGCTCCCTCCCTGCATTACTAGTGAGAGGCTGGCTTCACAGACAGGGGGGAGCTGCCTGACCCTCACTCCTGACTTCCCCCATGTCCCAGCTAGTGAATGGTGTGTGGGTGAGGGGGGGGGGGGAGGATGGTGAAGTCTGAGACAGCTCCCTCCCTGCATTACTAGTGAGAGGCTGGCTTCACAGACAGGGGGGAGCTGCCTGACCCTCACTCCTGACTTCCCCCATGTCCCAGCTAGTGAATGGTGTGTGGGTGAGGGGGGGGGGAGGATGGTGAAGTCTGAGACAGCTCCCTCCCTGCATTACTAGTGAGAGGCTGGCTTCACAGACAGGGGGGAGCTGCCTGACCCTCACTCCTGACTTCCCCCATGTCCCAGCTAGTGAATGGTGTGTGGGTGAGGGGGGGGGGGAGGATGGTGAAGTCTGAGACAGCTCCCTCCCTGCATTACTAGTGAGAGGCTGGCTTCGCAGACAGGGGGGAGCTTCCTGACCCTCATTCCTGACTTCCCCCATGTCCCAGCTAGTGAATGGTGTGTGGGTGAGGGGGGGGGGAGGATGGTGAAGTCTGAGACAGCTCCCTCCCTGCATTACTAGTGAGAGGCTGGCTTCACAGACAGGGGGGAGCTGCCTGACCCTCACTCCTGACTTCCCCCATGTCCCAGCTAGTGAATGGTGTGTGGGTGAGGGGGGGGGGGGGGATGGTGAAGTCTGAGACAGCTCCCTCCCTGCATTACTAGTGAGAGGCTGGCTTCACAGACAGGGGGGAGCTGCCTGACCCTCACTCCTGACTTCCCCCATGTCCCAGCTAGTGAATGGTGTGTGGGTGAGGGGGGGGGGAGGATGGTGAAGTCTGAGACAGCTCCCTCCCTGCATTAGTAGTGAGAGGCTGGCTTCGCAGACAGGGGGGAGCTGCCTCACCCTCACTCCTGACTTCCCCCATGTCCCAGCTAGTGAATGGTGTGTGGGTGAGGGGGGGGGGGGGGAGGATGGTGAAGTCTGAGACAGCTCCCTCCCTGCATTACTAGTGAGAGGCTGGCTTCACAGACAGGGGGGAGCTGCCTCACCCTCACTCCTGACTTCCCCCATGTCCCAGCTAGTGAATGGTGTGTGGGTGAGGGGGGGGGGGGAGGATGGTGAAGTCTGAGACAGCTCCCTCCCTGCATTACTAGTGAGAGGCTGGCTTCACAGACAGGGGGGAGCTGCCTGTCCCTCACTCCTGACTTCCCCCATGTCCCAGCTAGTGAATGGTGTGTGGGTGAGGGGGGGGGGGTGGATGGTGAAGTCTGAGACAGCTCCCTCCCTGCATTACTAGTGAGAGGCTGGCTTCACAGACAGGGGGGAGCTGCCTGACCCTCACTCCTCCGGGGTATTGTGATCTTCCTGCACACAGTGCCCTATCCCTGATACCAGGGGTGTTGTGATCTTCCTGCATGCAGTGCCCTATCCCTATTAATACCAGGAGTGTTGTGATCTTCCTGCATGCAGTGCCCTATCCCTGATATCGGGATGTGTGCAAGAAGATCACAACACCCCCGGTATCAGGAATAGGGCACTGTGTGCAGGAAGATCACAACACCCCCAGTATCAGGAATAGGGCACTGTGTGCAGGAAGATCACAACACCCCTGGTATTAGGGATAGGGCACTGTGTGCAGGAAGATCACAACACTCCTGGTATTAATAGGAATAGGGCACTGTGTGCAGGAAGATCACAATACCCCTGGTATCAGGGTTAGGGCACAAGTTCTAGTCACATTGACTGATCACATTACTTGTTTTGTCAAGCTACCAACTGTTTCCATTTCCCATCCCCCATATACTGTCAGTAGGAAACTTGGTAACATGAATAAATAAGAGGGCAGCCAATAGGAATACATATTCATTCCTAAACTGACCTTAACTGACCTGAAAAGTGTCAAATTGTATCATTTTCAGTTAGTGCGCACTAACTCCCAGTTAGTGCGCACTAACTCCCGTTAGTGCGCACTAACTCGAGTTAGTGCGCACTAATCGGAAAAAATGATTTTTAACGATTTTTTAACTAAAAAATCGTGCCTAAGACGATTTTCTTACCCTGCCACAAGATTTCTATCGTTAAGACGATATGGAAAACGATTCACATCCCTACTGGTCATACCAGCATAATCACCTGTATAGAACTATGTAATTGTATATGTAATGTTTACTATTTTCTATCCAAGTTTCTCAAGTAAAGAATCCTTGCTTGATGCCTCAGAGGAGATATGAGTCATTTCTGCTTTACAGTACCGTGTTTTTCCTGGAGGTATGAGGGACCCCACTGTACATATCCACTACCTACCCTGATACCAGATACCAGAGAAGGAGAAAAATTCTATCAATGATGTTACTGGAGCTTTTTCAGATGCATTGCATCATATGTGGATGTACTCAAGTTTGATTTTTTGATAGTGAAAGCCAATGAAAAAACACGACTATCTAGTTTGACGATGTGAGGACTTTGGGTTTATCCAATTCACTATTCCTGCGGAACATAGAACATTAGTACACCCAACCATTGTTGAGACAAATACTGATCAATGTACATGATAAAGTGTTTCATGGATCAGTTGAATCTATTCCATTAGATGTCCATTTTGAGCTTGATCCCAGTATTTTATCAATACAATGTGCTCCATACAATATGCCCGAAGCCATAAAGCCAGCGATAAAAGCACAGCTGGACAGCCATGAAGGTTGATGGTCATTATGCACCAATGACTGAACTTACTGATCGGATAAGTCACATGGCTATAGTAAGGAAACTGGAGAAGCTAAGGAAGTTTCTAAACCTAGCACTGAGGAGATCTCATTACATTACATAAATGCTTGAGATGTCTTATA
Source organism: Rhinatrema bivittatum (assembly GCF_901001135.1). NCBI lineage: Eukaryota > Metazoa > Chordata > Amphibia > Gymnophiona > Rhinatrematidae > Rhinatrema > Rhinatrema bivittatum. The sequence continues at coordinate 574,335,038 of NC_042617.1, forward strand.
CAATCTGCCTAAGGCTCAAATGTTTATGCTTGTTGATGCACAAGATGCATTCTTGCAATGCAAGTTAAATGAACAAAATAGTCTCATAGCAATGTTGGTTGTTCTGGAGCAGAAGAAGATGGTTCAAATTACCAGAAGTGTATTAGTAGAAGATAGGGATGTGCAGCAGGGACGGATTCATCCCATTTGGTTTTCGTATTCGTCGTGACCCAAAACTATTGCATCCATTCTTGGGGGACCCCGATCCATTCATTACTTACATATGTATTCGTTTCCCAAAGAAAACCCCATCCCAACCCTTTAAATTTAATTAATTACAACCCCCACCCCTCCTGACTCCCCCAAGACTTGCCAAAAATCCCTGATGGTCCAGCGGGAGTCCTGGAGTGATCTCCTGCACTCAGGCTGTCGGCTGCCAGTATTCAAAACGGCGCCGATAGCCTTTGCCCTTATTATGTCACAGGGGCTACCGATGCCATTGGGAGGCCCCTGTCACATGGTAGGAGCAATGGACAGCTGGTGCCATCTTGTGCTCCTACTATGTGACAGGGGCTGACCAATGGCACTGGTAGCCCCTGTCACATAGTAAGGGCAAAGGCTATTGGCGCCATTTTTAATACCGGCAGCCGACAGCCCAAGTGCAGGAGATCACTCCAGGACCCCTGCTGGACCACCAGGGACTTTTGGCAAGTCTTGCGGGGTCAGGAGAATGGGGGTTCATTCGTTAGTGATATGTTGTATTCGTGGGGGTTTGCCATACGTTTTGGGACCCCCATGAATACAACGAATATGGCATATATGTTGCGGATTACCAATACGTTGCAAACGAATGCACACCCCTAGTAGAAGAAACACAAATTGTTATCAGGGCTCAATGATGTAAAGTCAATAGTGGATGCCATCCTAATCATGGGTGTGATGTTTCAGCTGAGGAAGCAGAGCATGATCATGTTGACAAGCCTTGGCCTTAATGCATCAATGAAGGCAGATAAAGTTATGGCTTAATGTGAAGAAATTGTAATTCAAGGTGAAGGAAGTTTGCTTCCATCGGCACATTTGTCCTCACAAGTTATTCATCCAAATAGCAAATGTGGACATATTCAACCACTTATCCAGCTAAATTATAGCCAGATAACTATTTATCTGGAAATAATTTAACCAGATAAAAGGGGCATTTCTGGGGCATTCCTGGGAGGGTTGAATTATCTGGCTTATCTAGCCAAATATCACGTATGTCTGGCTATGTTAGCGATAACTTTAGACCTCCTTGCCAAGCTTGTCTAAAGTTATCTGGCTTTGTGTGGCCAGATAACATGCTACTTAACTGGATATTTTTAAAAGATATCCAGCTAAGTAGTGCTGTCATTAAAAAAAAACCTCAAACACAAAAATGAACTAGAAGGCCAATCACCTCCCTCCACTTGAAATTATCGCATAAAGGCCCTATCGGGTCATGCTCTCATCACCTATAAAAGTCTTACAATGTTACAAAGACCCATATCTCAATGTTTTAAAAAAAATCTATCATCCTACCTCCCCATACTTCCCTTTCATCCACCCAAAAGGATTGTAAACATCGAGGCACACTCTTCTTTCCCCCTTCAACCCACCCCATCTCCCAATACCTTTTATTTCATTGCCAGGAGTAAGCCCTCCATCCCGCTCCCAGCGCTGTTTTAAGTCTGGAAACGCTGGAAGCATAAGCTTGCATTAGGTTCAAATTATTGAATATAAAAAAATAAATAGTCAATAAATAAATATAGAAATAAAAAAAAGAGAAATGAGGAAATCAGTTGATATTTCTCACTTGTCTTTATTTATGCACTTATTTTGGCTTCGGATAAAAATTTTGTGTCGGGCTTCATTTCAGGGCCCCCCAGCGAGAATTTCATTTTTCCCGTGGTTCGGGTTTTTTTTTCTGGGGTCCCCGATTTTTGGGTTAGTACGCACTAACCTGGCAGAGATAGTGCGCACTATCTGGAGTTAGCGCGCACTAACTCGAAAATGAATTTTTTTCCAAAATTTCGGAAAAAATTCAATTGTTTTTCAGTTCACCCAAACCATTCTGAATTAGGCAATTTCGTTGACATTGTCTAATTCGGGAGAAACGATTGCACATCCCTCTTTCTTTGTTTTTATAACTGAAATATTTTTAAGTGACTGGTAATTAGATATTCTTATTTAACTACTTGATTTGGTTTTTACCTTTGCATTACTTGGCCACTGCTCACATTGTTGTCTTGAGCATTGTGCTTGCCTGCCAACATTTTCATCATTATCTCTTCAGCCATGATAGATTACAGCAGAAATTGATCATGAGCAACTGATAGCAATCTTTGAGAAGCCTGTACTGTTGCTCCCAAATGTTTTCAGAGCATGCCACTTACATTGCAGCATTACAAACTTGATGTTGTTTTCAAGCCAGGTCCTGAGATGTATATCAGTGATACATTTAGCAGATCAACAGAACAGGATTAGCATTCTAGTGCAGAGCCTGAACATTTCAGAGTGTGCTTGGTGAAATAGATATTGCACAAATCAATCAAGCAAATTATCTGAATGTCACTGACTAGCGACTGCTTCAGATCATACAGCATGCTGCAGGAGATAACATTTTGCAGGCATTGAAATCTGTAGTCTTGAATGGCTGGACAGAATATACAAGCTACCATCGAAGGGAATACTAGACATTAAAGGATGAAATCGGAATACAAAATGGCATTCTATACAAAGAACCAATGGTCATTATAACCAAATTGCTGCTATATGCATTCATTCCAGCCACATGAGTGGGGGAGGCTTGTAATATCCTACACTGGCCTAACATGCAAGGTGAAACCAAAGACTTTGTCAAAAATTGCTCCACCTGCAACAAATTTGCACACAAGCAGCAGAAGGAAACTATGATGTCACATGACTTACCAATGATGCCTTGGCAGACTGTCAGCATGGATTTATTCAATTATGCTGAGAAAGAATTTCTGTTGATAATTGATCACTATTTAGACTTCTGGAAAACTGAACTGCTCTAAGACATGTCTGAGGAAACCAGCATCTAGTGCTGTAACCTACAGTTTGCACGTTATGGTTAAGCAGATCAAGAGATTTTGGATAATGGGCTTTAATTTGCATGCATGAAATTTAAATGGTTTGCTTCTGATGGGGAATTTGAACATGTCACTGCATTACCATAGCACCCATGAGCTAATAGGGATGAACATTAATTGGGCATTTTTGTGTTGGTTCATTTTACCCTTAAACAAATGCACAATCTTCTCAAAATCCTGAAAACTTTGGGTTTTCATTTTGAACAATATTTTACACTATTTTCTGAAATGAATAAAACCAACAAAAAAGTCCACAAAATAAAAAAATAGAAACAAATAAAAAAATTCAAAAACTAATAAAATGAACAAAATGGAAAATAAATTTCATGAATATCCTTAAAAGCTAATGGAAAAGTTGAATTAGCTATGGAGATAGTGAAAACCTATGCAAGAAGGCAAAAAAGAGATGTCAAGGACCCATGGAAAGCTATACTCCCTTGGCAAAACACACCAGTGGAATGCATGGATAGCAATTCAGCACAGCGCTTGATGAAAGGGACACGGAAGACATCATTGCCAGTAGCCAGTATACTACTTGAGCCCTGTGTGATACAATGTGTACATTCATCTTCAACATAAACAATGACAGAAACTCCTGCTTATTTGGCGTGACTCTCGAACCATGCACACCATAACGAACACTTAGATCACAAAACAAAGGACTATTAACAGTACCTACACCATGGAACCCTCATGTAACGCAAATAAGAGACCAAATTTTCTCTATAGCGAGCCCCAAGTTATGGAACTATCTACCTGAGTCATTACGTCTGATAACAGAGAAAAAGAGCTTCAAGCATGAACTGAAAATATGGCTCTTCAAAAAAACATATGATCTAACACAAAATAACAACTTGTAGAAAATTACATAGATATTGTTTGATGAATGAATGACAATTATTAAGAGACTTAAAGAGTATTAAGACACCTCTCTGACTACCTTATGAAGGTTACTTAAAAGGAACTAATTTATCATGAGTTACTGTTTAACAATCTAGTTAACATCTTTTGATGTTGTGTTGACCTATAATGTGAATGTTGCTTTTGTAAACCATTGTGATCTTCTTTTGGAATGACAGTATATAAAATGCCTAAATAAATAAATAAATACATATTGTATACAAGAGGGAGATATTTAAGTCAAGCTGTGATGTATCTGCTAAGGATTTGCTTGAGTTGACCATTGGTGACTATTGGTGAGCCAATCCACATGAAACCATTAAAGGGAGATTAAATGAGCCATTAGAAATTGGGTACCTGCATGGAAAAGGTTGCACCATCTGGTGGACATTGAAGAAACTCTCTATCACTGTAATTTTGTGGATTTTTGAATGGCTGAGAAGTTAGCTTCACAAGGCTGCTGTGGACATAATACACATTGCTCAACTGAAGGGCCGAGCTACTCCTCCTATGCAAGTATATACCCAAGCATGGAGAATAGAAGATCTATGGGGAATAGTATTGATGGGAACCCTGAGCAAGAAGGCATACCTGTTAGAAATATAGGGCCAAGCATGATGACCAGGATAGATGACAGCCCACTAATGGCAGACTGAGCTCAGCAGCTGCATGGACAGAAAAGCTCCTTCTATACTCATAACAGTCAACATGTAAAGTTTCCTAGCAGAATTATTCTGTAGGGTATTTTACAATGGAAAATTATGGAAATATTAAGCAAAAAATAGAAAGATGTTACAGATGTTAACACAGGTTGATGTCACCTTTTGGATGATGGTTATAACTCACTGTTTTCCACTAACTGTTGTAAAGGGGCAAATAAAAATAAAATAAATACCTGCCCAATTGTTGCTGAGGCCCCAGGAGCCTTGGGAGCTCCTGGCAGCCAGAGAGATAAATGCAGCTTAGAGTGGCTGGTGCCACACTGCAGCAGCAGCACTGGGAATGCTGCCCCTGCCAGTTTAAGCCAGCATACAGTGTTACAGCTATAATCAAACATGATTATAATGCACGATACAGTGCAGGCCAAGAGGTCCTCACAGACTTGGGACAGTGATGTCAGTGAGAGGCTGCCTACACAGTGCCTGTAGGAAAATGAAAGTTTAAAAGGTGATTAAAACCTGTTAGAAACTGGGGTTTGTTGGTGGTAGTCACCAGGTGAGACCATATAAATATGGATTTAACCCTTTGTTTGGGGGAAAAATGTTTATTATATAAGTTAAAAATATAATTAGCTGTAAAAATGTTAAAATTGAGAAATTACTTACCTGATAATTTTGTTTTCCTTAGTGTAGACAGATGGACTCAGGACCAATGGGTATAGTATACTCCTGCTAGCAGTTGGAGATGGATCAGATTTCAATCTGACGTCAGCCCCTAGTACATATACCTCTGCAGGAAGTGCAGCTCCTCAGTATTCTCCTCGAAGAGCATTGTGGATATATGTGTGACTGACTGATGATTAACTTAATAATTTGGTTAACTTGATTAACTTCATAACTTGGTTAAATATTCAAGACTTGATTAACTCGATCCCACCTGATTTGAGACAAGAGCCATGCTCTTTAACATTTAGGAAAAGACTAAAAACTTGGCTTTTCAAAAAAGCATTTCCAAGCCTTGAATAAAACCTCCTCTCACTAGCACTAACTCGTATGCAATAATGGAATGTAAACACGAATCAACCAACCTCAAACCCTCTCTCACTAATTCCTGCTGAATATTTATCATACTATTACCATTCACAACTGTGTCATATTTATTCATTTGATTACCTATGTACCGTTTCATAGTCTTATTTTTTCACTTGCTATTCTAATGTATCAATAGGCTGAAATGTAAATATTGTGCTGTTCAATTTCTCCCCTTCCATCCCAAGTTTATTTTCCTTGTTTTTTGTAACTTTCCCTCTCCCTTTTTCTGATTCACTGTATTTAAAGTTCAAGGTTCTTATTGAAAATATTGTTTTTTATGTTACGTTATGCTTTACACTCCTTGTTATTTGTAAACCGGGTTGATGTGATGCCTATCATGAAACTCGGTATAACAAAAACAATAAATAAATAAATAAATAACTTGGTTAACTTGAACTGGTTGATTGACTATAGCTGGAGACTACCATTGTACTCAACCAGAAAGCGTCGACACCCGGCAGGTTAAATGCCCTAGGTAAATGAAAACATGGCTTACCCTTGAATCATTTGAAAGACCATGTGTGACGGCAGCCAAGGGTGGGATGCTGAGTCCATCTGTCTATACTAAGGAAAACAAAATTATCAGGTAAGTAATTTCTCCATTTCCTAGCATGTAGCAGATGGACTCAGGACCAATGGGATGTTTAAAAGCTACTTCCGAACTGGGTGGGAGGCTGCCCGTGGCCCACTTAGTATTGCCCTTGCAAATGCTGTGTCCTCCCGAGCCTGAACGTCCAGACGGTAGAATCTGGAGAAGGTATGGATGGAGGACCATGTAGCCGCCCTGCAGATCTCGGCAGGTGACAGCATTCTCGTTTCTGCCCAGGATACTGCCTGGGCTCTGGTAGAATGGGCCTTGACCTGTAGAGGTGGTGGCTTGCCAGCTTCTACGTAGGCTGCCTTGATGACTTCCTTGATCCAGCGGGCAATGGTTGCCCACGAGGCCGCTTCCCCTTGTCTCTTTCCGCTGTGAAGGACAAAAAGGTGGTCTGTTTTTCGTACGGGTTCAGACATTTCCAGGTATCTGGATAGGAGTCTGCCGATGTTGAGGTGGCGCAGACTACGGGCTTCTTCCGAATTCTTCAAGCCATCCGTCGTTGGTAGCGAGATGGTCTGGTTAAGGTGGAAGTGTGAGACCACTTTGGGGAGGAAGGAGGGAACCGTGCATAGTTGGATGGACCCTGGGGTGAGCCTGAGGAATGGCTCACGGCAGGACAGTGCTTGTAGTTCCGACATGCGGTGGGCTGAACAACCGCCAGCAAAAACACCTTCTTTAAAGTTAACAGGTGGAGGGACAGGCCTCAGAGGGGGTCTGAAGGCGGTTCCCGCTAGGAAGTCCAAAATGAGATTGAGATTCCACAGAGATACCGGCCACTTTAGTGGTGGGCGAATGTGTTTGACTCCTTTCAGGAAGCGTGACACGTCCAGGTGAGAAGCTATGCTGTCACCCTCGCTTTTGGAGCCATAGCATGACAATGCGGCCACCTGTACCTTGATGGAGTTGAGGGACAGACCCTTCTGTAGTCCATTCTGTAAGAATTCCAGGATCACGGGAACTTTAAATGAGCGTAGCTTGATGTTGTGGTCTTCGCACTAGGCTTCAAATACTCTCCAGATCCTTATGTACGTTAACGATGTGGAGAACTTGCGTGCTCAGAGGAGAGTGTCGATAACCGCCCCCGAGTATCCGCTCTTTCTCAGGTGGGCCCTCTCAATGGCCAGACCGTAAGAGAGAATTGAGCTGGGTCCTCGTGGAGGATCGGACCTTGTTGTAGCAGGTCCCTGTGTGGGGGCAGGGGTAGGGGGTTCCCTGCCAGCAGTCTTCTCATGTCTGCGTACCAGGGTCTTCTTGGCCAATCCAGAGCCACCAGAAGAACTAGTCCCTTGTGTAGTTGTATCTTGTGAATGATTGCGCCCAATAGGGGCCATGGCGGAAAGGCATATAGTAGAGTCCCCTGTGGCCAGGTCTGTACCAGGGCATCGATCCCTTGGGACTGCGGTTCCCGCCTGCGGCTGAAGTATCTGGATACTTGGGTGTTGGATCTGTTTGCCAGAAGGTCCATGTCCGGTGTCCCCCACCGATTCACTATCATTTTGAAGGCTGCAGACGACAGCCTCCATTCTCCTGGGTCTAGACTTTCCCTGCTGAGGAAGCCTGCCGTGATGTTGTCTTTCCCGGCGATGTGGACGGCGGATATCTCCTGGAGGTTTGCTTCCGCCTACGCCATCAGGGGGTCAATTTCTAGGGACACCTGTTGGCTCCTGGTTCCTCCCTGCCAGTTGATGTAGGCCACTGTCGTGACATTGTCCGACATTACTCTGACCGCTTTGGTTCGAAGTCTGTGAGCGAATTGCAGGTAGGCTAGTTTGACTGCCCGCGCTTCTAGGCGGTTGATGTTCCATCCCGCCTCTTCTGCGTTCCACTGTTCTTGGGCAGTTAACTCCTCGCAGTGTGCTCCCCATCCTCGTAGACTGGCATCTGTGGTGAGTAGGGTCCAGGTTGGGGAGGATAGTCTTGATCCCTGGCTCATGTGGCTGGCCTGCAGCCACCACCATAGCTGGGTCTGAACTCTGCCTGGGAGTGATAGACATATGGTGTAGTTCTGGGACCGTGGGCTCCACCGTGATAGAAGTGAGCACTGTAGGGGCCTCATGTGAGCTCGTGCCCATGGCACAACTTCCAGTGTGGATGCCATCAGCCCGAGAACTTGCAGGTAATCCCATGCTGTGGGACGAGGATCATTCAGCAAGGTTTGCAGCCAGTTCCACAATTTTGGTTTCCTTGTGGGGGTCAGGCTGACCTTGTCCTCTTTGGTGTCAAATCGGACTCCTAGATATTCCAGCAACTCTGAGGGCTGTAGGGAGCTTTAGTTTCTGTTTACTAACCATCCTAGCTTTCCAGTAGAGTTATGACTCTGCTGGTTGCTTGGCGGCTTTCCTCCGGTGACTTTGCCCTGATCAGCCAATCATCCAGGTAAGGGTGAACAAGGATTCCTTCCTTCCTCAGTGTTGCTGCCACCACTACTATTACCTTGGTAAACGTCCAGGGTGCTGTGGCTAACCCGAAGGGTAGTGCCCGGAACTGGTAGTGACGGTTCAGGACTTTAAAGCATAGGTAGCGCTGATGTTCCTGATGAATTGGGATGTGTAGGTAGGCCTCTGCAAGATCCAGGGATGTGAGAAACTCTCCTGGTTGTATCGCCCTTATGACGGATCGTAGGATTTCCATGCGGAAGCGGGGAATCCTGAGGTGGCGGTTGACCGACTTGAGGTCCAGGATGGGCTTGAATGTTCCCTCTTTCTTGGGGATGATAAAATAAATGGAATAATGTCCAGTATTTATTTCTTGTGGAGGCACTGGGGTTATGGCCTTGAGGGCCAGTAGTCTGGACAGTGTAGCTTCCACTGCCGCCCTCTTGAAGGGGTCGTGGCAGGGGGACTTCACGAACTTGTCCGGAGGGTTAGTAGGAAATCCAGGTAGTACTCCTCCCAAATGATGGCTAGGACCCACTTGTCCGAAGTTATCTCGACTCATCTGCGGTAGAATAGGGCTAGTCTGCCTCCTATGGCTTCTTCCCTTGGATGGGTTGGCTGAATCTCATTGTGGGGTGCGGCTGGAGCCTGCACCCGAGCTGGTTCCTCTCTTGTTGTGCTTGGTCCGAAAGGACTGGTTCCTGCCCGTAGGGCGGGGGGCTTGAAAGTTGCTCCTGTAAGGATTGAAGTGCTGTGAATGTCTGCCCCTGGAGGACCTGGGGAAGGGTCGCTGGTTTCTCTTCGTCTTATCCTCTGACAGGCACGGCAATGGGGACTCGCCCCATTTGTTGGCCAGTTTCTCTAGTTTGCTGCTGAACAGGAGGGATCCTTTAAAGGGCATCCTTGTGAGGCACGTTTTGGAAGATGCATCGGCTGACCAGCTTCGGAGCCAGAGTTGCCTCCTGACCGCCACCGCAGATGACACTCCTCTGGCCGCTGTGTGCACTAGGTCGGAAGCAGCGTCCGCGAGGAATGATATTGCTGGTTCCATGTCTTCTCCCGGGGTGTTGTTCCTGGTTTGTGATAAGCAGGCCCGTGTCACCACAGTTCAGCAGGCCGCAATTTGTAGAGGCATAGCAGCTATGTCAAATGACTGTTTGAGGATGGACTCCAGATGCCAGTCATGTGCATCCTTGAGCGCAGCTCCTCACTCCACTGGGATAGTGGGTCATTTAGAGGCCGTGCAGACCATGGCATCAACTCTTGGGCATGCAAGAAGATCTTTGGTTGCCGGGTCCAGGGGGTCCAGGGCTGCCAAGGCTCATCCCCCTTTGAATGTGGACTCCGGAGCCCTCCATTCCAGGTCAATCAGCTGTTGTGCTGCTTGTAACAGAGGGAAATGGTGAGAAGTCTGTCGAAGACCCTCCAGCAGGGGGTTCGGGTTAGGTTCCCCCGAAGTCCCTGGGCCCGGGATAGCGAGCTCCGTCAGGCAGAGATGGGGAGATATTGGACTTAGGAACATAGGGGCTGATATTCCAAAAAAGCTGAGCCCCTAAATGTAGGCCTGCTATTCATTTGCCTAGAATTAGGTACCTAAATTAGATGCCTTGTTTTGAAAATCAGTGATAAGCTCCTAACTTTGGCCTCGATTCATCAAATTGCATATCCAGCATAGCTCCCTGCTTCAACGGCAGGGGAGAAGAAAAAACAACCAACAAGGGCTGTACAACATAGTCTAGGTAAAACAAATAAGCATGGGTGTAGCTTGCTTATTGCGGCGGTTACTGCCCCTACTACCCCTAACTAATCAAGCTAGATATTTCACTTGGATGCAGCTCCATCACTGCTCTCTACATTAATGGTGGGGGTGGAAGGGGAATAGAACAAAGAGCTAAGAGAAACAGATAAGAATGAGAGAAAAAATGTGTGAGGCTTGCTGGGCAGACTGGATGGGCCATTCGGTCTTCTTCTGCCGTCATTTCTATGTTTCTATGTTTCTATGATGTGTCTTCTCAGGAGACATCCTACTATCGATGGGGGCTGTTGATGCGATAGTGAGACCCCGCCCCTGAAAACACATTACAGCTCCATGGCGTGTTCTTTTGTGTCACGGCCAAACACTGTGACACAAAAGAACATAGCGAGCGACTCTTTAACGTAGTGGCAGCCCCAATCTTACGGACTGTCATTGTCTTAAAGAGCTGCTGACTGCCCAAATATTATCCATGGCCACATGGGGAGGTTGAACAAGGGTCATTGCTGAGCTCCATTTCAAATCGGGGCCACCAGTTCAGGTGACTCTGACTCCCCAGAAATACAAATAAAGTATATAGTAAGGGCACAGCCCCACATCCCCAATACACAAACCCTCACCCCCCCCCCCAGCCCCACAAATGAGCAATTCCCCCTCTACCCTGGCCCTCCAAATGAAAAATCCCCCCTCCCTCTGCCCCCGGCCCCCTGAATGAGCATTCCAAATCCCCCCTCCTCTTCCCCTGAATGAGCAATCCCCCTCCCCCTTTCCCTTGGACCACTGAATGAGATTCCCCCTTTCCCCCTGGTTCCCCCAAAAGTCATTCCCCCCTCCAGAGATCTCCTTACATTATCCTCAATCCTGTGCTGGGGATAGGTGCACCTTGCACTCATCCTGGTCGGCACCATTTTCCAAAATGGCACCAACCTCACCCAAACTCAGCCACGTGACTGGAGCAAGGTCCAGGGGTCAGGCTCAGGCCAGGTGGTGCCGTGAGACTGAGGATAAGGTAAGAAGATCTCTGGAGAGGGGTCTGGCTTTCGGCGGGGGAGGGCAGGGGTAGGGGGATGTCTCATGTGGGAGGTCAATGGGGAGGGGGATTTGGAATGCTCATTTGTGGGGACCGGGGAGGAGTGCAAAGGGGGGGGGGGGGATGTCTCATTCATGGGGGCCGGAGGGAGGGGAGAAGGGAAGTAGGATGGAGGAGTAGCCTAGTGGTTAGAGCAGTAGGCTACAACCCAGGGAAACCAGCATTCAAATCCCACTGTCATTCCTTGTGACCTTGGGTAAGTCACTTTACCCTCTGTTGCCTCACATACAAAATTAGATTATGAGCCCTCTGGGGACAGGGAAGTACCTGCAGGTAATCCGCATGCTGAAAAGTAGAATATAAAAATTGCTCATTCAGTGGGGGGAGGAGAATTTCTCATTCAGGGGACCTGGGGAGGGTGGATTGTATTCCAGGGAGGCCACCACACACATGCTTTTAATTTTATTTGTATTTTGAGGGAGTCAGGGCCACCAGTTGAAACAGGGGTCAGAAATGACCCCCACTCAACCTTCCCGTTTGGCTGCTGTTTTTTTTTTTTTTCACCGGCCACTTTAAATGTGTGGCGGGAGCCTCTTGACCCATATTAGGGTCCAGGCTTCCTGCCGCACATCTAAAGCATGCCAGGGAGGTATAATTATTTTATCACGGCCGAGCACCTTCTCGGTTGGCCGCGATAAAATATTAGCATTGAATTGCCTAGTAATGACCTTCTTTGCATGCATTTGCATTTTTCATGCATGTAAATTGCTTGCAAAGAAGGTCATTGCAATAGGGAAGGGTATCTGGGTGCAGACATGCAAAATATCACATAAATCATGCGATATCTCTACAATAGTAAAGCATTGCAATGATATTGTGCAATATATATGCAATATATGCAATATATTGCACAATATATACAATATATTGCATGTTAGAGCCTTTTATCGTGCATTCGGGCCCTAATGCGTTTTGATGAATGACCCCGTTTGTTTCCCCACCCTGTCCCCACCCACGTATCCACACAGTAGGAGCCTAAATTTAGGCACTCAGCCCTAGTACATTTTCAAAAAAACAATTTAGGACTCCAACTCCAAACGTTAGGCGTCCAAATCATTTGAAAATGAGTCCTATAATTTATAAAATCTGATAGCATCTGCATAGGCATTCAGGAAAGAATTGTGCGCACCAAATAGTGCACCCTTGTGAGCAGTTTTAGTAGAATAATTTATGCACCTAAGTCAGTTTTGAAAATGGGTGCAACTCAGGTGTGTTTTTGCCAACCTTCCTATACAGACTATTTGACAATTACCTTCCCTAAGCTCCGTTCATATAATAAACTGCCAAGATGTTTACTGCTGGGCTGTGGTGTCTTCATTTCTTTCTGGTGCCAATTATTTTCTTGGGTGACAAGAACCTCCCAGGCCACAGAACCTTTAACCACTGCTACACCTGAACTCCAGCTGGAATAGTTAGCCTAAAAACCCTTCTGCTCACCAAACTACAGTGGGCAGCTGTGTGATTTCCAGATCCCTTACCGGCAAACCAAAAATTAAAAAACCACAACAAACAGGTTTTCTCCTCTTTTGAGGAAAAAAAAAAGCCTGAGAGCTATTTTCCACTCTGGGGAACTCTGCTCCGTAACCTTAGATCTGAGAAACTAAGATGAGAAAGCTTCAGACTTGCTTTCTCCTCTTTACTTTCCAAAAATAGGAAGAAAGCCTAAAACTCTTTGTGCCTGCGGCTGCTGGCCTTACAGCCACCCAGCAGTTCCTCTGCTGTCTGTTTTCCTTCCTGCAGCTCACTGTAGAGGTGCACATAATTCTTTCCTGAATGCATATGCCGATGCTATCAGATTTTATACATTATAGGACTCATTTTCTAAAGATTTGGACTCCTAACGTTTGGAGTGGGAATCCTAAATTGTTTTTTTTGAAATGTACTAGGGCTGAGTGCCTAAATTTAGGCTCCTAGTGTGTGGTTACGCGGGTGGGGACAGGGTGGGGAAACAAACGGGGTCATTCATCAAAATGCATTAGGGCCCGAATGCACGATAAAAGGCTCCAACGTGCATTATATTGCATATATTGCACAATATCATTGCAATGCTTTACTATTGTAGAGATATCGCATGATTTATGTGATATTTTGCATGTCTGCACCCAGATAAGAACATAAGAACATAAGAAAATGCCATACTGGGTCAGACCAAGGGTCCATCAAGCCCAGCATCCTGTTTCCCTATTGCAATGACCTTCTTTGCAAGCAATTTACATGCATGAAAAATGCAAATGTATGCAAAGAAGGTCATTACTAGGCAATTCAATGCTAATATTTTATCATGGCCGAGAAGGTGCTCAGCTGTGATAAAATAATTATACCTCCCTGCTCCCTCTCCTCACTGTAGGTTTCTGCAATGTTGTTACTACAGTCCATTATCACTGGAGGATTTCGGTTTTTGCCTCCCAAGGAAGTGTTGCCCCCCTCCCCTTCTCCCTCCCTGCATAGGACTGAAGGGAGGGGCTGGATTAGAGACCAGAAGAGTTTTACTTTGCTTCCCTAGCTCCACTAATTTGCCCATTGCTGAAAGAGGCACATTAACTTAGTAAAGAAACTTAGGGAGATCCTTGCACCTTTTTATCTGTGTAAATCACTCTGAAATGTTGTCTTCCCAAAGTTTATAATCCACATAGCAGTGAATTATATTCAAGTTATCGTTTGACTTTTATATAATGCATTTGAAACAGGTTTGAAAATAATTTTTAATTAATTCCAAATTGATTCATATACACAGCAGATAGAGAGAGATAAATATCTATTAGTTTTGAGCCAGTTTGAGACTGATTTCCAGTCGTTAGCAATAAAAAAAAACTTGATTTGGAAATGAGCTTTCCAGTAAAACAATATTCTAAAATAAATCCATGTGAATACTAAGTGAGCTTATCATGACTAACACTATTATATAAAGGCCAAAGGAATTAGAATTGATTTGCAATCTAGTCTTCAAACAGATCCATTTGTTGCAATGATTAAAGTTTTATGAACTTGTGTTTATTCTGCAGTTCTCCTTAAACTTAGTACAGTCACAATCCTGGCAGATGTGATTCCTGGGTTTAGAGTTTTTAGATTTACAGCTCATTCACAAAATAGCAGATTAGTCTTAATTTTATCATTTTCATAGAAGCTTTGTGCATGTAGTTGTCACAAGTATCACTGTACCTAGTCGATATGACAGTCTGATTAAGAATTGTTGGGTCTACTATGAAATGTATGGAACCCATGAACTGACAACTGTGGAAACAAAAAATGTTATTAAGAATAGTGGTTATATTATTCCACACCCAGCAAAAGATCCCATGAGAAATACCCTGTATCGCAGCTCAGTAAAGGACCCAAAAAACACAAAGGAAGGCGATCTATAAAAGCCGTCAGGATGAAGAAAGGAATAGATGCCAATCGTCTTTATGAAATTCCTTTATTGCAGTGGAGACACAAAGGTAGCCCGACTCTGGCCGAGTTTCGCCGTATCAAAACGGCTGCCTCAGGGGCTTACGTGTGTATTCTTCAGTTCACAAATTGAAAAATTGTGCATGAAACATCATATATACCTTTATATGACCAGCAAACATGTTTGTCCGCACAAGTGGAGATCGGTTTGTGAATACGTTCATAAGATACGACACTTTTGCTGGTCATATAAAGGTATATATGATGTTTCATGCACAATTTTTCAATTTGTGAACTGAAGAATACACACGTAAGCCCCTGAGGCAGCCGTTTTGATACGGCGAAACTCGGCCAGAGTCGGGCTACCTTTGTGTCTCCACTGCAATAAAGGAATTTCATAAAGACGATTGGCATCTATTCCTTTCTTCATCCTCGCAGCTCAGTAAATCCTGAGGTAATTTTCCTTGCAGTAACCATATCATACTTTAGTAAAAATTGGCCCCCAAGAGTGCTTTGTACTAGTCCTGCTGTTGTTACGCACCCCGTTCACGCGCGGCCCATGTATGGGCCTGCTCACCTTACTAGCTCCTCTGCAGGTCACGGTCTGCCTCCCCAGTGGCAGCCACGAGCTCCTCCAAGCCTCGGCATCCTGCGGCGGCGGTCGCCGGGCCTTCCACTGCGCACCAGGCCTCATGCCGGAGTTCGGCGACTCCAGTGGCATTGGCCACGCACCTACGCGCGTGCACACGGACCACCCGGCCTCTTGTAGGGCCAAGGGCAGGTCCTAGCTCCACGGCGCGCCGTGGAGCTAGGACCTGATTGAATGTTCAATATAAGGAAGTCCCTGCCTGCACTTCCTTGCCTTGGCAATCGGGTCGGCACTGCATGTGTACTAGTTTTCCTCCGCGTTCACAATCTTGTTCCAGTCTTGTTCCAGTCTTGTTCCAGTCTTGCTCCAGCCTTGCTCCAGCATCCTACCAGTGTCCTTCTGTTCCAGCATCTGTCTGTCCTGTCTCCCCAGGTAGTACCCTCGGACTGTCTCTCTGGTACTGACCTCGGCCTGCTACTTGACCATTCTGTCCACTGCCTGGATCCTGACCTCTGCCTGTCTTGTGACCTTGTCTGACCTCCGGAACCTGACCCCTGCCTCGTTGACTACGCCTCATACTGATCCTCGGATTCTGACCTCAGCTGTCATTGACCACTTCTCCTGATTCTGGCTCTGTTCCTTGCCTTGTCATCGCCTATGCTGTTCTGGTCTTCGTTGCTCCATCAGACCTACAGCCTAGACCACGCTCTCTTGTTGTTCATGGGCATGTTACCTCTCCAGGAGACCCTGCGAGGCCCACCTAAGTCCAAGCGGCCCAGGTCCCTATGGACTCCACCCGGGGTGACCGCGAGCTTCCAGTGGTGAAACTCATCCTAGCCTCTGTCTCTTCTTGTGCTCCTCCCCCTGGTGGCAGGTGCTTCCTGGTCCCGACTAGGGAGCCATTCTCCACTGTTCCAGGACAAGGGTCCACCTCCAAGCACAACAGCTGTGCTCCATGTGTAGGGATCTGCAGTCATTTCTTGTTGGAGACCTGTTGTTGGAGCCTACAGCTATTAGTGGATCTCGATAGAAAGGAAACCCATTATCTGGCAAAGAGAGAGAAAGAGACATGGTTAATAATAGTTTGCAATAATCTTTCTTTAATTGGTACTCTGCTACCAGCTTGTAGAGCCACATTCTGATGTTTTCAGTAAATACAATCCATTTGTAAAATGGGATAGAACCCTCAGTAGCCAGGCTTTTCCTGGATGAAAACAAATTGTAGAGTTCTACTATACTGGCACAGCAATGATCAATTGCTGGAATTGATTGGATTAGATAGCACCGGTGAGCACTTATGTTGAGAATGTGGAGGTGCAATCGCCTGCTCCAGGGAGATTGTGAACCCTTGGGCCACAGCATGGCTCAGGAAGGAGCCCCAAGACACAAAGTGGGAGGTGAGTGTGTTCAGGCACAGGCGGAGCAGGAACAAAGCTGGACCAGAAACAAGACAAGGAACATCAGGAACTGAATCAAGGCAGGCTCAGCCCTTCACTGGACCTACACACACCAGTGAGACCCAGCAATGCAATGCTGGTTTCAGGAGTAGCCCTCCAGCCACTCGGTAGTCCTTCAGGGCCCTCCGCTTAGAAACTACAAGTGCATGAAGCTAGATGAAGGCTGAGGGCAGCAACAAGATGAAACATGGAACTTGGAACTTGGAAGACTTAGGCAAAGACTCAGGAAGCTTGGAAGACTCAGACAAAGACTCAGGACACTTGGAAGACTCGGATGAAGACTCAGGATACTTGGAGGACTCGAATGAAGATTCAGGATACTTGGAAATCTCAGGCAAGGATTCAGAATTCAGGCATTAGTACTAGGTGAGTACTGCATAGCAGCATGCCTTACATAGCCACCCATGGCTGGTCGCGGACCACGCTGGAGGTGATGCAGACTCCTGGCGAAGCAGTGGAACTTGGAACTGGAAACATGTCGAAGATTCAGGAGAGGCCTGCACCGAAACGTACCATTGCCACCTGGCTCCCTGGCAGGTGGCAATGGTGGCATTGGGCCAGGGAGCTGTCTGTGGCTGGTCGTGGACCATGTTGAAGTGGATCAGGTTCTGGCAAAATCTTGAGCATGGACGGAAGCAGGCACAAGGTACTCCGAAGACCGGGACAGGATTCAAGACTCAGGATTCAAGACTTGGAACTCAGATTTCAGGAACAGACCTCGGCATTAAAAACAAGGGCCTTCTGGAAACTTGCACTGCAGACATGAAGACAGGCCTTGTACCACGAAGCACCCTACACAGTCCCCCATGGGCTGGTTATGGACCATGATGCTGGCACACCAGGAAAGGTGGACAACAAGGAACCTGGAAGCAGGATGAAGAGCCAGAGTCGAGGACATCAGGACCGGAACACAGAACATCAGGAACGCCTGAACATGGAACATTGGAATTTCTGGACAAGGAACAGGTGATGAAGGTGTTCCAATGAGGAAAAAGACCAGGAACATCAGACGAAGGAGACCAGGAACATCAAGAACATGGACATGGAACCATCTGGACAGGAGCAGACCACGGAAGACCTTGACCAGAGAAGAGGAACATGGACGACCATGGAACCAATTCGAAGGCCCCCAAGGAACTGAAGCTGAGCCCTTTTATAGGGCTGGTCTAGGGCAAGGACTGATGACATCATCGTTGGGGCCACGGGGCTTTTCCCGCCGCTGGCCTTTTAAATGAAGTGGAGAGGCGTGCGCCTGCACCTATGCAGGGCCTGGGGAGGCCATGAGCAGGCAGTGGCGATGGTGGCACTGCCTGCTCATGGAGCAATGGTGGCGACACCCGAGCCACGAAGAGAGCAAGGCTGGAGGCGGCTTCCTGCCGTGACGGCAGGAAATGGCGGCTGCATCCTGCTGCATGATGGAAGGATCTCAGCGGCAGCTTCCCTGCCACAACAGTTGAATCAATGGCTGTGGTGTAGGCAGCATGAAGAGGTCCTGCGGCATCGGCCAGGCCACGAAGAGGGCGGCAGCAATGGTGGCATTGGGCCAGGGAGCAGGGCATCTAGCACAGCACGGCATCGGGCAGCAGTGAGTGAAGGGCCTGCACATAGGATGGGCTCTGTGAGCAGGATCATAACAACTTATTTATCCATGATCAGTAATTTCTTTGATGAAGAGACAAAGACGCATGACATCTTTGAAATGTAAGAACATTATTTATTATTATATCTGAAATGACCTGGGACCAGCTATTTTGTACCTTTTGCTGATACTAATTTGAATCTAGAATTGAAAGGTTTGACTACAGCTGGATAAATGGTTAGGGTGATGGAGTGCCAATCCACTTTTCTTTACACATGTGGGTTTAAATCTCATTCTGAATTTGCATATTTTAATTTAATCTTTAATAATCATTAACTAGACAGACCTGAGAATTGTGAATAGGGATTGAATCTCCATATTAGTATTTCTTGGATCGTATGACATGATCTGGATTGGCCATTGTCAGAGACAGGATGCTGGGCTCAATGGACCACTGGCCTGACCCAGCATGGCTGTTCTTATGGCTTACGATAATCCTTTCATTGTGGAGATTAGAGATGTGAATCGTGTCCTCGATCGTCTTAACGATCGATTTCGGCTGGGAGGGGGAGGGAATCGTATCGTCGCCGTTTGGGTGTTTAGATTAACGTGAAAAATCGTTAAAATCGTGAACACACACTAAAACCCCCTAAAACCCACCCCCGACCCTTTAAATTAAATCCCCCACCCTCCCGAACCCCCCCCCAAATGCCTTAAATTACCTGGGGGTCCAGCGGCACACTAAAACCCCCTAAAACCCACCCCCGGCACACTAAAACCCACCCCGACCCTTTAAATTAAATCCCCCACCCAAATGCCTTAAATTACCTGGGGGTCCGTAGCGGCGGTCCGTAGCTTAAATTACCCCCGGGTCCGTAGCTAAATCGGGGGAAGGGGGAGAGCAGGAAATCCAGCACAGTAAATCGTGGTGTCTTCAGCCGGCGCCATTTTGCAAAATGGCCGCCGCAAAATGGCGGCGGCCATAGACCAATACGATTCGACGCAGGAGGTCATTCTGGACCCCCGCTGGACTTTTGGTAAGTCTTGTGGGGGTCAGGAGGCCCCCCCAAGCTGGCCAAAAGTTCCTGGGGGTCCAGCGGGGGCCCCTGGAGCGATCTCCTGCCGCGAATCGTTTCCGTACGGAAAATGGCGCCGGCAGGAGATCGACTGCAGGAGGTCGTTCAGCGGCGGTCTGGAACCCTCGATTTCCTGCTCTCATCCTTTCCCCGATTTAGCTACGGACCCGGGGGTAATTTAAGCTACGGACCGCCGCTACGGACTCCCAGGTAATTTAAGGCATTTGGGGTGGGGGATTTAATTTAAAGGGTCGGGGTGGGTTTTAGTGTGCCGGGGGTGGGTTTTAGGGGGTTTTAGTGTGCCGCTGGACCCCCAGGTAATTTAAGGCATTTGGGGGGGGGGGTTCGGGAGGGTGGGGGATTTAATTTAAAGGGTCGGGGGTGGGTTTTAGGGGGTTTAAGTGTGCCGGTTTTCCTGCCCTCCCCCTTCCCCCGATTTAGCTAGGGACCGCCGCTGGACCCCAGGGTAATTTAAGGCATTTGGGGGGGGGGGTTCGGGAGGGTGGGGGATTTAATTTAAAGGGTGAACCCCCGCTGAACGACCTCCTGCAGTCGATCTCCTGCCGGCGCCATTTTCCGTACGGAAAACGATTCGCGGCAAGAAATCGCTTCCTGAACCCCGCTGGACTCCCAGGAACTTTTGGCCAGCTTGGGGGGGCCTCCTGACCCCCACAAGACTTGCCAAAAGTCCAGCGGGGGTCCGGAACGACCTCCTGCGTCGAATCGTTTTTGTCTATGGCCGCCGCCATTTTGCGGCGGCCATTTTGCAAAATGGCGCCGGCTGAAGACAACAGGATTCAATTGAGGGGGCCGTTCCGGACCGCCGCCGTTCTGGACCACCGCTGGATCCCCAGGTTATTTAAAGCATTTGGGGGGGGGGGTTCGGGAGGGTGGGGGATTTAATTTAAAGGGTCGGGGGTGGGTTTTAGGGGGTTTTAGTGTGCCGGTTTTCCTGCCCTCCCCCTTCCCCCGATTTACGATTTTTTAACGATAAATCGGGGGAATTGGTATTGTATCGTGGCCCTAACGATTTTTGACGATTTAAAATATATCGGACGATATTTTAAATCGTCAAAAAACGATTCACATCCCTACTGAATATCGGAGCTCACTAGCCAAAAGTGAGGCACACCACCAGAATGCCTCTGTCACTGCCTCTTTTTGTCCATCTGAATTATGTACAGGAAATAAGTTATCTAGAAAATATTGAACCAGGGAAATGGGATGGGGAAGCAGGAAATTTCACATTTTGGGTTTGTCTGGGTAACTAGGAGTTCAATATTCATAAGCCATTTAGACGGGTAACTGAAAAGTTATCTGTCTAAATAGCTTACCCTGCTATATTCAGCCGTATTCTAGTTGGCTAATGTTAGGCAGCTAGAGTTTAGCTGGATAAGTTGGGGATATTCCAAAATTGTAACTGGGAGGAGCTGAGTTAGCCGGTTAACTTAGCCAGCTTAGGGGTAGATTTTCAAAGGGCTGCGTGCGTAAATCCCGGGGTTTACGGGTGTGGTTGGGCCTTGTGCACGCCTGGGGCATTTTCAAAGCGGTCCGATGTGCGCATAAGTGCCGGGCCACTTTGAAGAGGTGAGCCGGGGGAGTGTGTTCTGGGCATGTACTGGGTGGGGCGAGCCGGGACAGCGCCATTGATCGCTGTCCTGGCTGCCGGCACGCGCAACTTACTTCAGGTCGAGCCCTAAAGTAAGTTGGAAAACAACAAAATACCCCCCAAAAAAGATAGGATTTAGGGGTTGGGGAGGAGAGGGGAAGGGAAGGGAGGTAAGTAGGGGGTAGAGAAGTTCCCTCCCAGTCCGCACCTTAATTGGAGCGGACTGGGAGGGAACTGGGGAAGGCTGGGATGCGTCGCTGTGCGGAAATTGCATTAGTCTCCCCTTCCTTGTGCGCGCCGCCCGCACATGCGCACGGCGCACGCATGTTATAAAATCTGCACGTCCACGTATGCGTGCCGGGAAGTGTGCGCACATGGACACGCTCGCGCACATTTGAAAATCTACCCTTAAGTCTGGTCGGGTCAAAGAGCTGCCCTAAAGTTAACTATTTAAGATATCCGGCTATATTCAATTGTACGACGGCACCACTGAATATGCCATCAAAGTTAGCCAGATAAGTTTATCTGGCTAACTTTGCTATCCAGACTGTGTATGAATGTAGACCTCGCGAAAACTTATCCAGACACATCTACCTAATAACATCTAGGACAGACAGTGCACAGATTTATTCAGCATATCAAGCCCGGCAGTAACGTGGTAGAGGCAACGTCTATGGAGATTAGAATTTTCATCAATTATTGATCCTAAAATTCTAAAGAGATGTATTGTTATTGTTCCATGTTCTATGTAAAAAAACCCAGGTCTAACTTCCCAGACCAGGGCAACCTCTTTCGTTACTTGTAAACCGGACTGATTTGTATTGCATACAGGAATTCCGGTATATAAAAATTTAAAATAAATAAATAAAATAAATGTACTAAAATCTTGGGTTAGAATACCTGATAAAAGATGTGTAAATCAGGGAGATATGCAAGTAAAGATATTTATTCTATTCTCTTTGTTTGAGATTTTCTAAAATTCTTCAGATTTAAGAAGCAGAGGCTGTAGGCATCCACAAAAGTTTCAAGTGTAAGACACGCTATTACAGAAGCTTAGCTGTGATCTTTTGCTGTAAGAAACAAAAAGTCTTTGTCTCAACAGATTTTCTATTCTTTGAAAGACAATATTTCAAATCAGTCCCAAATTCCAAAGTAATCAAAGGTAGCTCTGAACTCTAAGCCCTTAAAAACTATTTTGTGCAGTATATCAGGAACAACAAAAAAAATAGGAAAAACTAGTGAGAGCAGTAGTAACTGAACTTGCACTGAATAATCTCTATTGAATCCAATCCGCACATTCTGAACCTTAGTTCAAGGGAATGCTATACTACAGACAACAAAACTTGTATTGACTAAATAAAGTTTCTAGTACAACAGTAATGTGAATGCTCAGAATACCAGATTACCCTTCTAAAATTCCATACTTGGCCAGACCCCTAAACAAAATTAAGAATATATTCATTTAATTTGTCCTTGATTACCCTTCAAGGATCAACTATAGAGCAGCCCATGAATAAAAAGAGCATAACATATGGGGTTGCTTCTTTGTTTGAAACATAGGGGTAAAATGTGATGAATGAATCCATATTTTGTTCAATTCATTGCACCCTAAACAAATGCACTATACATCAAAAAAAAAAAATAGAATAATTTCATTTTATATGAGGAAAGCCACAGTAACATTTTTTTTCTCTTCAAGCCAGACAGGCAGCATGGGTAGGGACAAAGACCCGGCCTCGGACCACGAGCCCTCGCACCCAGTAGGCCCCGAGCCGAGACGCGAGCCTTCGCCCCGAACCGCCCACGAAAACGTCGCGGCGGTGACGTCAGAGGCGCGACCGGCGGGCTATTTAAATCGCTGCTCTCTTCAACCTCCTCCTCTTACCTCCACGGGGCTCCAGCGGTGAACTTGGCCTGCGCGATCGGCGCTGAAGCCCGTCGGGGTAAGGCCTCCTGTTCCGCTCTCCCCGATCGGGCTCCCTCGCCGATAGCCGGCCTGTCTATCCAGCACTCTCCTACCGGTGAAGCCGCGATTCTCCTCCTCCAGCCGGCCACGAGCGGAGCCAAGATCCGGCGCGTCGACCCGGCCTCGGACCACGAGCCCTCGCACCCAGTAGGCCCCGAGCCGAGACGCGAGCCTTCGCCCCGAACCGCCCACGAAAACGTCGCGGCGGTGACGTCAGAGGCGCGACCGGCGGGCTATTTAAATCGCTGCTCTCCTTGGCGTCGCGCGCCGGGCGTCGCGCGCACGAAGGAGCGCAACAAAGGGGCCTGCCCCTTTGTTTCGCCCCTTCGGTTCGCCCCTCGCTCTCATGACAGTGCTAACCCAGCGCTCATCCTGCAACAACCATCTAGCGCTCATCCTGCAACAACCACCCAGCGCTCATCCTGCAACAACCATCTAGCGCTCATCCTGCAACAACCACCCAGCGCTCATCCTGCAACAACCACCCAGCGCTCATCCTGCAACAACCACCCAGCGCTCATCCTGCAACAACCATCTAGCGCTCATCCTGCAACAACCACCCAGCGCTCATCCTGCAACAACCACCCAGCGCTCATCCTGCAACAACCATCCAGCGCTCATCCTGCAACAACCATCCAGCGCTCATCCTGCAACAACCATCCAGCGCTTAACCTGCAACAACCATCATCCTGCAACAACCATCCTGCAACATCCTGCAACAATCATCCTGCAACAACCATCATCCTGCAAGCAACCATCCAGCGTTCCTCCGACAACCTTCCAACCAGTTAACCTTCCAAAATGTCTCCAGCTCTTCCAATCCCAATTTTGCAACACCACCTCCTACCTAAAAGACCATCTGCAAGACAAGCCCTTCACTACAACTTAAAGGCACTCACCCCTATTCTGACTGCACCTACCACCCAGCTTTTAGGCCTCACCCTCTTTTCACTCTCACTTTTCAATGCACAATCCCTAACAAAAAAAACCTTAATTTTCAATGATTACCTCACCGACGCCAATCCAGATATTTGCGCAGTAACTGAAACATGGCTCAAGCCCTCAGACACAGCTCTAATAAATCAACTCCCTACGCAGACCTATGACTTCTTTTCACTCCCAAGACTGAAAAAAAGAGGAGGTGGAATCCTTTTGGCTACCAAAAAAAGCCTTAACTTTACCCAACACCCATTCAGTTCTAACTCAAAATTGGAAGTTGGTTTCTTCACATCACAACATCTTCAAATCCTTCTTGTCTACGCCCCCCCAGGGCTCCTAGAATCCGATGTCTCCCCCATCCTTGAAATCACCACCACTCTCATCAACCTGGATTCCCCAGCAATCATCTTAGGAGATTTCAATCTGCACATAGACAATCCTTCACCATCTAACAGTTGCGTATCCCTCCTCACAGCCCTGTCAGCAATGGGTTTCCAACAATTAGTCAATGAACCCACACACAAAGCGGGTCACACCCTGGACTTGATTTTCATCAACAAAGGCATTACGAATACATCCAATTTGAATAATAAAAAGGTTCCATGGTCGGACCACACTCTCATCTCCACCTCTTTCGCTCTGAAAGAAACCAATACTGCTAATATCCCCTCACCCTCATTTCAATACAGGAGGCGATGCTCCCCAGAAGACCTTAACAACCAGTTGGATTCACAGCTCCCTCTATTAGATCTCACCGACCCGAACACTGCCATTCGTTCATGGAACAACATAACAGAAAATATAGCTAACAAGCTCTGCCCTTCAACTACAAAAAAAGCTCACACCAATGCCTCCAACAGACAACCATGGTTCACCAAAGAACTTAGAAAACTAAAACAAAGCTTAAGAAAGAAAGAAGTGACTTGGCGTAAAACCCCTTGTGACATTACCATTTCTTCATACAAATCCACTCTATATCAGTACAAAGCCCTCACCTCAAAATCAAAAAAAGATTATTTTGCATCTAAGATTCACAACCTGGTCTTTGATGCAAAAGCTCTTTTCGCTTATGTCTCCAGCCTCACTCAAACCATACCGCGAGAAATCCCCGGCGACATGGCACAGTCTAAAGCTGATGAACTCGCTCAGTTTTTCCAAGATAAAATCAACAATCTTTTAACTCAACTGCCTTCCAATACTGCTGAGGCCCTTCCAACATGTCAACATTCGACCTTCAAAAACTCCAGCCTAAACACTTTTGAACCCGTCTCTTCCACCGAGATACAATCCATCTTGAGAAGAATGAAACCTTCGTCTCATCCTGCAGACCACATCCCTACCAAACTTCTTCTATCTATTCCAGACACAATAACCACATCATTGACTAACATCATCAACTGCTCTCTAGCCCAAGGATCCTTCCCAGATGATCTCAAAATGGCTTCAATCTCACCCCTCCTAAAGAAGCCTAACCTTGATCCGAAAGACCCCAACAATTTCCGCCCCATAGCTAACCTTCCATTCATCGCCAAGATCATGGAAAAACTAGTCAACACTCAACTCTCAAACTACATCGAAGACAACAATCTCCTCTTCGCCCCACAACACGGATTCCGAAAAAATCGAGGCACAGAATCCCTCCTTATCTCTTTGACAGACCATATCTTACTGGGCCTTGACAAAGGAAATTCATACCTGTTGATCTTGCTAGACCTCTCCGCAGCGTTCGACACGGTCAACCACGCCATCCTCCTAAACCAGTTGTCATCCATAGGAATCAGCGGCACCGTCTTTTCCTGGTTTAAAACCTTTCTCAACAATAGAGGTTACAAAGTTAAACTCCAAAATAAGGAATCCTCTAGATTTAACTCTACCTTAGGAGTCCCACAAGGTTCGTCTTTATCTCCGACTCTTTTCAATATTTACCTTCTTCCTCTCTGCCAACTTCTCACCGACCTCAATCTAAAGTTTTTCCTATACGCAGATGACATTCAAATCATCATCCCTATCAAAGACACATACTCTAACACTCTTGACTACTGGGAATCATGCCACAAAAAAATCAAACAACTACTCAACAGTCTACATCTCATCTTAAACTCCTCTAAGACTGAAATCCTACTCATCTCTCCGGAGAACACCTCCAACAGTACTCTTCCCACAAATCTGCCTACCACTCAAGCTAGAGACCTAGGAGTAATAATTGACAACCGGCTTAACTTCAAGGCACACATTAACAAAACAACCAAAGACTGCTTCTTTAAACTCCAGGTTTTGAAAAGGATAAGACCTCTGTTCCACGCTCAAGACTTCAGAACGATCATCCAAGCAGTTATCTTTTCGAAACTGGACTACTGCAATTCCCTATTGCTAGGTCTACCTTCATCATACTCCAAACCCCTACAGATGGTTCAAAATTCTGCAGCCCAAATTTTGTCAGGCGCAAGGAAAAGAGACCACATATCCCCCGTCCTGAAAGAGCTTCACTGGTTACCCGTATACTTCCGCATCATGTATAAAGCCATAACTACCACCTACAAAACTATACATCAACTCACCACTCTCGATCTTCAATTCCCCCTCCTAGTACATAATTCTACTAGACCTACTAGAGATGCTTATAGAGGCTCCCTCCAAGTTCCCCCAGCGAAAACGACCAGACACATTACCACAAGAGATCGCGCCACCTCCACAGCTGGCCCTCTTCTGTGGAATTCCATTCCCACAGACCTCAGACAGGAGCCCTGCCTCCTAACTTTTAGGAAAAAACTCAAGACTTGGTTATTCAAGCAAGCTTTTCCGGACACAACCCAATGACACAATCCAATGACTCCAAAAACACCATTCTCTTGTATTTAACATCTATTTTGTATATTAGTTTGTACACTATATTTAATTTGTATATTGTTTAACTATTTCTCTTCTCTCCTTTCTCTTCCTTCTCCAAGTTCGGCTTCCCTTGTTAAATGTAACTGTACCTTCCGTCACCACAGTTCTAGTTTTTGTATATAATGCACTCCTGTTCTATGTAAACCAGCAAGATATGTCTTCATGATTGCCGGTATATAAAAATCCTAAATAAATAAATAAATAAAATAAATAAAGAAGATGAAGCGCTTTTACAATCAGCCTGTCTCAGTTTACTTCCTCATTATTAACTTGAAACTGAAAGAAAAACATCTTTGTGCCATCAGCATTTTCTTCTGGGTCATTTCTTTGTTGGATTTCAGAGAGAGAGGAGAGAGGTTCTGAAGCTCTTTGTCGGAGAGCAAAAAATTATAAAAAGATTTAGATAGGAGAAAGCAAGGTGGGCTGTTGTCTGCTGTCACTGTGTCATAAGAGAAACTATAATCTCTCGACTTTTACAAGTGTACAGTACGAAAAGACATAGGGGCGGATTTTAAAAGGAGCGCGAATAGGCCTACTTTTGTTTGCGCTCAGGCGCAAACAAAAGTACGCTGGATTTTAGTAGATACACGCGGAGCCGCGCGTATCTACTAAAAAACCTGGATCGGCGCACGCAAGGCTATGGATTTTGTATAGCCGGCGCGCGCCAAGCCGCACAGCCTACCCCCGTTCCCTCTGAGGCCGCTCCGAAATCGGAGCGGCCTCGGAGGGAATCCTCTAACACCCTCCCCTCACCTTCCCCTCCCTTCCTCTACCTAACCCACCCGCCCGGCCCTGTCTATACCCCCCCCCTTACCTTTGTTGGGGGATTTACGCCTCCCAGAGGGAGCGTAAATCCCCGCGCGCCAGCGGGCCTCCTGCGCGCCGGGCCGCGACCTGGGGGCGGGTACGGAGGGCGCGGCCACGCCCCCGGACCGCCCCGGGCCGTAGCCACGCCCCCGTACCCGCCCCCAAAACGCTGCCGACACGCCCCGAAAAACGCCGCGACGACCGGGACCGCCCCCGACACGCCCCCCTCGGAGAACCCCGGGACTTACGCGAGTCCCGGGGCTCTGCGCGCGCCGGTAGGCCTATGTAAAATAGGCTTACCGGCGCGCAGGGCCCTGCTCGCCTAAATCCGCCCGGTTTTGGGCGGATTTAGGCGAGCAGGGCTCTGAAAATCCGCCCCATAGAGTAGAAAAAGATCTGTGTTTCATTGTAAGAGCAATGGTATACACTGTAGTGACTCTGACAGGGTGGCCAGCAGCCTTTGTTCTCTGGGACCAATGTAATATAACCCATTTAAAATCAGGGTCAAACTTTAGCATGGGTTGTACTTTACTTACATGGTAAAAAGTCACAGGATGCAGTAAGCTATTGGCATGCAAATGGCCTGTGAGTTAAAAAAAAGTGTGCTAAATGGAAAAAAGCATTTTTCTTTTTACATAGGAGCCATTTTTATGACATTGAAATACAAATACATACTGGGTTGGATTTTCAAAGGGTTACGTGCACCGGGCCTATTTTTCAAAAGGCCCGGCGGCGTGCATAAAGCCCCGGGACGCGTGTAAGTCCCTGGGCTTGAAAAAATGGGCAGTCCGGGGGCGGGGGCATGGCCAGAGGCCTCTGCATGGCTGCTGGGCCGGGATATTGCGCGCCGGCAGGTGGCCGGCGCATGCAAGTTACACCTGCCAGAAAGGTACGGGTTTTTTCTTTTTTTGGGCTGAGGGCAGGACAGGTAGGGGAAGGGAGGGGAAGGTGAGGGAGGGGGAAAGGAAAGTTCCCTCTGAGGCTGCTCCGGAACGGGGAAAGCAAGCTGGTCTCCCCGAGGGCTCGGCACGCGCAAGGTGCACTAGTGTGCACCCCCTATGCACAACAAACCCGATTGTCAAGAAATGGTGTTCCTTCAAAAATGGTCATTTACATTTTGTCTGCCACGGAGAAAAACATTTTATTAAAACTGAAATTGCTTTTTTTGTCATGTTTGTGGGGTTTTTTTGTTGGGTTTTTTTTTGCAATCTTTGCCAATACTTTTCAACAGAACCTCAGACTATAGCCATGAAGCGCCAGTTGTAGGAAAACAGAGGATCCTATTTTCTCCTACATCATCTGCTCAAGCAATACAAGGTCATGCCATCTGATGGGGATTTACGTAAATAGACTCACCATAGACTGCTTAATTACTGATGCTATCAGGAAGAACAGCCAGTGATTCTGAAAATGCTCCATGCCACTGACTGAAACACTATCAAAGAGCACCACAGTACAGAAGAGCAAAAGGCATGGTTCCTGTTACCTGAGCACTCTCTCCTTCCCTCCTCAGGGCCTCCCTTTGCAATCTCTTACCTGGCAGCAGTAAGAGAAAGAGAAGAGGCACTCAGCACCCTCAGCTCCCAGCAGGCTCTCAGTTGGTTCTGGCAGTGATGAGGAACCATAGCCACTTGGAGAAGCTGCGGCAACATGGGCTAGAAACCTTTCCTAATAATCCTGTTGCGAAATCACTTACTAAAACATTGAACAGAATCGATCCAAGAAGTGATCCCTGTGGTGCACCATTAGTAATGCCTCTTTCTTTGGAGTCAGCTCCAACCAACTACCTATCCAGACATATGACATCTTCACCTTCCATAGACTCAAAAAAAAGAGGAGGCGGACTTCTTCTAGCCACCAAGAAAGAACTCAGACTGACCACACATTCAATCAAGACAGAGTCCAAATTGGAATTAGGTTTAGTCAAGTCAAAACATCTACAAATTCTGTTAGTCTACGCTCTCCCAGGAGTTCTAGAAACGGACCCCTCACCTCTCATAGAATCCATTGTGAAATATATTAACTCAGACCTTCCAACAATGATTATGGGGGATTTCAACCTCCATACAAACACAACACCTCGCTCTGCGAACTGCGAAGCCCTCCTCACCACCCTCGGCGGTATGGGATTCACTCAGACCATCAACAGCCCCACACATAAAGCTGGACACACTCTGGATTAGGGATGTGAATCGTTTTTCAACGATTAAAATTATCGTCCGATAATGTTTATATCGTCTTAAATCGTTATAGAACACGATACAATAGAAATTCTAACGATTTATCGTTAAAAATCGTTAAATCGTGTTAGTGCGCACTAACTCGAGTTAGTGCGCACTAACTCCCCGTTAGTGCGCACTAACTCGATTTAGTGCGCACTAACTGAAAATGATACAAATAAACACTTTCCAGGTCACTGAAGGTCAGTTAGGAATGAATATGTGTTCCTATTGGCTGGCTGCCCTCTTATCTATTGATGTTACCAAGGTTACCACTGAGGTG
The DNA here is from genome assembly GCF_901001135.1 of Rhinatrema bivittatum. NCBI lineage: Eukaryota > Metazoa > Chordata > Amphibia > Gymnophiona > Rhinatrematidae > Rhinatrema > Rhinatrema bivittatum. The sequence continues at coordinate 574,365,412 of NC_042617.1, forward strand.
ATGGTTGGGGGGATGGGAAATGGAACTGGAAACTAACGAACACCAACAGAAAATGAAACAAAGTGTTCACACTTGCCAGGTCAGTAAAGGTCACTTAGGAATGAATATGTATGTATGTATTCCTATTGGCTGGCTGTGCTCTTATCTATTGATGTTACCAAGGCTAATACTGAGGTAATGGTTGGGGGGATGTGAAATGGAAACAGTTGGAAGCTTGACAAAAAAAGTAATGTAATGATCAGCACTCACGTGACTAGAACTTGTTTGTTTATTATTTTTGTTAGCAGGCACCTGAAATGCTAGTGCATGTTGAATTTGCCAATCACTGTGCATTTTAGAAAGGTGGTCCTGGCTGGAACTGTACACAGTTCAAATATATGTAATTGATTGTTGGTAAGTGTATTTTTTAAGTAGCCACACTGGCACAAGTATGTTTACTTTTCCTCCTACTTAACTCACTAGCTCAGCTTTGTAAGAAGGGCTTCTCTGCTTGTGTGTTGTTTTTGTTTGGTGTGAGGAGAGCAGAAACATCAGATCTTTATTCAATCTACTACAGTCATCTCTTACAGTGCCCTATCCCTATTAATACCAGGAGTGTTGTGATCTTCCTGCACACAGTGCCCTAACCCTGATACCAGTCTGAGACAGCTCCCTCCCTGCATTACTAGTGAGAGGCTGGCTTCACAGACAGGGGGGAGCTGCCTGACCCTCACTCCTGACTTCCCCCATGTCCCAGCTAGTGAATGGTGTGTGGGTGAGGGGGGGGGGGAGGATGGTGAAGTCTGAGACAGCTCCCTCCCTGCATTACTAGTGAGAGGCTGGCTTCACAGACAGGGGGGAGCTGCCTGACCCTCACTCCTGACTTCCCCCATGTCCAGGCTAGTGAATGGTGTGTGGGTGAGGGGGGGGGGGGGGAGGATGGTGAAGTCTGAGACAGCTCCCTCCCTGCATTACTAGTGAGAGGCTGGCTTCACAGACAGGGGGGAGCTGCCTGACCCTCACTCCTGACTTCCCCCATGTCCCAGCTAGTGAATGGTGTGTGGGTGAGGGGGGGGGGGGGGGAGGATGGTGAAGTCTGAGACAGCTCCCTCCCTGCATTACTAGTGAGAGGCTGGCTTCACAGACAGGGGGGAGCTGCCTGACCCTCACTCCTGACTTCCCCCATGTCCCAGCTAGTGAATGGTGTGTGGGTGAGGGGGGGGGGGAGGATGGTGAAGTCTGAGACAGCTCCCTCCCTGCATTACTAGTGAGAGGCTGGCTTCACAGACAGGGGGGAGCTGCCTGACCCTCACTCCTGACTTCCCCCATGTCCCAGCTAGTGAATGGTGTGTGGGTGAGGGGGGGGGAGGATGGTGAAGTCTGAGACAGCTCCCTCCCTGCATTACTAGTGAGAGGCTGGCTTCACAGACAGGGGGGAGCTGCCTGACCCTCACTCCTGACTTCCCCCATGTCCCAGCTAGTGAATGGTGTGTGGGTGAGGGGGGGGGAGGATGGTGAAGTCTGAGACAGCTCCCTCCCTGCATTACTAGTGAGAGGCTGGCTTCACAGACAGGGGGGAGCTGCCTGACCCTCACTCCTCCGGGGTATTGTGATCTTCCTGCACACAGTGCCCTATCCCTGATACCAGGGGTGTTGTGATCTTCCTGCATGCAGTGCCCTATCCCTATTAATACCAGGAGTGTTGTGATCTTCCTGCATGCAGTGCCCTATCCCTATTAATACCAGGAGTGATGTGATCTTCCTGCATGCAGTGCCCTATCCCTGATACCGGGATGTGTGCAAGAAGATCACAACACCCCCGGTATCAGGAATAGGGCACTGTGTGCAGGAAGATCACAACACCCCCAGTATCAGGAATAGGGCACTGTGTGCAGGAAGATCACAACACCCCTGGTATTAGGGATAGGGCACTGTGTGCAGGAAGATCACAACACTCCTGGTATTAATAGGGATAGGGCACTGTGTGCAGGAAGATCACAATACCCCTGGTATCAGGGTTAGGGCACAAGTTCTAGTCACATTGACTGATCACATTACTTGTTTTGTCAAGCTACCAACTGTTTCCATTTCCCATCCCCCATATACTGTCAGTAGGAAACTTGGTAACATGAATAAATAAGAGGGCAGCCAATAGGAATACATATTCATTCCTAAACTGACCTTAACTGACCTGAAAAGTGTCAAATTGTATCATTTTCAGTTAGTGCGCACTAACTCCCAGTTAGTGCGCACTAACTCCCGTTAGTGCGCACTAACTCGAGTTAGTGCGCACTAATCGGAAAAAACGATTTTTAACGATTTTTTAACTAAAAAATCGTGCCTAAGACGATTTTCTTGTCCTGCCACACGATTTCTATCGTTAAGACGATATGGAAAACGATTCACATCCCTACTCTGGATCTAATATTCATCACCTGTACCCCAATCCCTTGGTCAGATCATTTCCTGATAGAATCTTCCTTCTCCACACTCAAACAGACACACACCTCTCGACACCTTTCTTCCATCCAATTCAGGAAAGCATGTCCATCTGATATACTCACCGATCAGCTCTCCAAAGAACTCTCTAACTTAGACCTAGCTAACCCCGACTCTGCCCTATCCTCCTGGCAAAAGAATCCAGAAGCAGTCGCAAACAAATGGTGCCCAATAGTCTCCAAATCAATCAACCCAACAAAAAAGGGAAATCAACCCTGGTTCAGCACGGAACTTAAACAGATGAAACAGGACTTACGCCATAAAGAAAATAGATGGCGCAAAACCCCTAACACATCTACCCTTTCAACATACAAGGGATTCTTACATCACTACAGGACCGCCATTCTATAGAAAAAAAAGGAATACTATGCAAACAAAATATACCATTTCCAGTATGATGCCCAGGCCCTATTCGCTTACGTAACACAAATCACTAAATCTACCCCCCCACCTATTCCAGACTAACAAGCTCTTTCCAAGGCTAATGAGCTCGCTTCATTCTTTCAACAGAAGATCTTAAATACCCTCGCCCTCCTTCCTCCTAATACAACACCTCTCAAGTTAGGCGAGAATCCCAATTCTCTTACCAGACCCAAATTTGACAGTTTTGAAACAATCTCCACTAAAGAGATTGAATCCCTTCTAAAAAGTCAGAAACCATCTAGCCATCCGGCTGATAACATCCCATCGAGACTCCTGCTTCTCATCCCAAACTGTTGCGATCCCCCCTGCTGCTGCGCTACAGGAGGTCTCTTACCTTCCTCCAGAGGCCGCTTTGAAGCCAGGGCCTCGCCTGCGCATCATCCAGGACTTGCTCCAGGGCCTGAGAGGCCTAGCTGCTCCTGAGGCATGCCTGTGGCTTGCAGCCTCAGTGTTTGGAGTTCCTGTTGGGCGACGCCCTTCCCTAGGGGCTGGCCCGCAGCTCTCTACCCTAGTTATAGGACCAGCGGTGGGCGGTCCTGGCAAGCTCCTCCCAGGGAGTTGCCTTCTACCTCCGGTACTTAAGGACTGTCTGTTCACTTGCACCGGGCCTTCGATCAGGCCTTACAGTTGGCTGTAACCGTGCTGATCCAGGTCTTCCATGGTTCCTTGTCCAGTGTCTTTGCCTGATGTCTGTTCCTGTGCTTGCCAGCCGTAAGGACTTCGTTTGTGAGTATCCCAGCATCGGAGTTCCTTTTCGCCTGGGTCTTCCCCGCACCCTCCTTCTCAGCGTGGTCCGCGACCAGCCTTCCTGGGCTGTGTAGGGCGCGTCTGGGACAGGGTGGTCCGTGACTCAGTACCACGGGTGGGCTGAGTAGGGCGCCCTGATGGACAGTGCAATGTTTCCGTCCAGCCTTGCCTAGCTTCTGCCAGCCGAGGGGGCTTCGGATGTGAGTATCCCAGCATCGGAGTTCCTGCTCGCCTGGACCTTTCCTGTGTCTCGCTTCAGCCCTTGTCCTGATGTCTCCATCTTGCTTCAGCCTGCTTCTGCCCCGTCTGATGTCTTCTGTTTAAGGACTCTGTCTGCCCTCGCCTCTGTCCGGCCTGCTGCCCATTGCCGTTCCCTGCGGCAGGTCCGAAAGGGCCGGGAACAGTCGGAGGACCGTTCATTAGTCAACTTCCCCGTGTTGGCTACCATGGGCATGCAGGTCTGGCTGAGGGTCGGACTCCCTGCTTCTGTTCCTGCCTGCCTGGCTCACCATGCCTGCTCGGCTCACCTCCCACGGTGTGGCTGGGGCTCCTCCCTAGCTTTCGCCGTGGCCCAAGGGCTCACCACCCGCCCGAGACGACCGCGCCCGCGCGTGCTCGTAACACCAAACGCGATCTCAGGACCTCTGACCAGTATCATAAACAACATTCTAACCCTAGGAAGCTACCCAGACAGTCTAAAAACCGCCTCACTCAAGCCCCTCCTCAAGAAACACAACTTAGACCCTAATGTACTAGTTAATTTCAGACCCATCTCAAACCTCCCATTCGTTTCCAAACTAACGGAGAAACTGGTAAACACCCAGCTTTCTGAATACCTAGAAGACCACAAGATCCTATACCCTTCGCAATATGGTTTCCGCAAATCACGCAACACGGAAACCCTCCTCATTTCACTTACAGACCATATTATTATGGGGTTAGACAAAGGACACTCCTTTTTATTAGTCCTGTTAGACATCTCGGCGGCATTTGACACCGTCAACCATTCCATCCTGCTGGATCGCCTAGCAGAGATCGGCATCTCCGGATCTGCCCACAACTGGTTCAAGTCCTTCCTCAGCAATAGGACTTTTAAAGTCAAAATCAACAATAAAGAGTCACCCCTAACAAAATCAACTCTTGGTGTACCACAAGGATCCTCCTTATCTCCAACCCTCTTTAACATATTCCTCCTCCCCCTCTGCCAACTGTTAACAGATCTCAACCTAATTCATTATCTGTACGCAGACGACATGCAGATCCTAATCCCCATAACAGAATCTATCTCAAAAGCGCTCACCCATTGGAATAACTGCCTTCTATCCATCACTAATCTACTCAACAGCTTAAACTTGGTACTCAACGCCTCTAAGACAGAGCTTCTCCACATCTCCTCAAATGAAAACAATATCTCCCCTCCATCACAACACAATTCTCTCATTACCTGTAAGCAGGTTAGAGACCTTGGGGTAATTCTAGACAATCGACTAAACCTAAAGAAAATGGTCAATACAACCTCCAAAGACTGCTTCTACAGACTACAGATTCTAAAACGACTTAAACCACTCTTATTCTTCCATGACTTCAGGACAGTCCTCCAAGCGCTTCTGTTCGCCAAAATAGACTACTGCAGTGCCCTTTTCCTAGGCCTCCCCAAATCCACTACCAAACCACTGCAGATGATACAAAATGCGGCAGCGAGATTGCTGACCAGTACCAGCCGCGGCGAACACATCTCACCCATCCTCAGGAATCTACATTGGTTACCAGTGAATTTCAGAATTCTATACAAATCAATCACCTTAATTCACAAAACCATCCATCATCAACTTCAACTCGACCTGGAAATCCCATTCAAACTCCACTCCTCTAACAGACCAACTAGAGATATTCGCAAAGGCACTCTGAAATATCCCTCCACTAAAGCCTCACGCCTCTCTACGACCAAAGACAGAGCTTTTTCGATAGCGGGCCCATCTATCTGGAATAGCATCCCATCAAATCTCAGATTGGAGCCATGCCTTTTAACTTTCAGAAAAAGACTTAAAACCTGGCTCTTTCACCAAGCCTTCGCCGATCCACCAAGGACTGTGGCCTCCAGGAAGAGAGAAGGTAAGAGGCTGCCCATGAGGGCAGAATAACAACAGTACCCCCTCCTCAAAGACCCCCTCCTCAAGCCTCATATCAACAGCTAGAGGGGACAAGGTATCAGTCTATACCGACAGAGGGAAATCAAGGGTCCAAAAATGGAAGCTGGTAGTTCCGGGGACTGAAATGAACCAAGAACAGGAAACTGCAGAAACACAATAAGAGACAAGCACAAGAAGCCACACAAGGAGGACAAGAAAGGCAAAAAGCCACACAAAAAGGACAAGAAAGGCAAAAGGCCACACAAGAAAGCAAAAAGGCAAAAAGCCGCACAAGAAGGCAAAAAGTCGCACAAGAAGACAAAAAGGCAAAAAGCTGCACATGAAGGGAAAAAGGCAAAAGCCGCACAAAAAAGTAAAAGAGACAAAAAACAGCACAAAGGAGAAAAAGAGCCATAAAAAGCAAAAAACAGCACAGACAAGCAAAATATCACAAATGAGCCAAAAAGAGCAAAACAGTGCACAGAGGCAAAAAACAGCGCACAGAGGCAAAAAACAGCACAAAAAGGCAAAAACAGCACAAAAAACAAACAAAGCAGCAAAAAATAGCACAAAGAAGCAAAAAAAGGCACAAAAACAGCACAAAAAGTCAAAAAACAGCAAAACTGCACAAACGAGCCAAAAACAGCACAAAGAAGCAAAAAGACAAAAACAGCACAAATGAGCAAAAACAGCACAAACAAGCAAAAAGACAAAAATAGCACAAACAAGCAAAAAACAGCACAGACAAGCGAAAAACAGCACAAACAAGACAGGAAAACAGCACAAACACACACAAGAAGCACAAGAAACCAGACGAAAAGCACAAGAAACTTCAGGAAAGACCTGGGAAGGACATAGGGTGGGACCAACCGGAACCAGCAAACCAGGTAGGGTTCAGGCGCCTCCTGCAGGCCATAAAAATCCCAACCTGGAAAAAGATGGAAAAAATGTCTGGACGCAGGTGCCTCCTGCATGTCGTGGAATCCAGACAGCTGGCGCCTCCAGCAAGTCATAAAAGGAAGTCCTGAACCAAAAAAAATTTAGGTCCAAATACAAGTCCAGGAACAAACTCAAGATGAAGACTCTGAAGCAAACTCCAGAAACAAGGTAAGCCCCATCACAGGCACACGTTCACCGGACACATGGTCTTGCATTCTGTTATAGGAAGGGAATGCTAGGAGAGTGATCTCAAGTTGAGGGAATTGTGTGTCCTTGGGCTTCGGCACAAACCCAGATGAATCCAAGACAGCACTGAGGGTTGGCGAGGCATGTCCCAGCATGGGCAAAGTCAAAGTCTGACCCTCTGCCGGACCTGCATGCTTCCGGAAGACCAACAACGCAATGTTGGTTACTGAACAGTCTTCCGACCGTTCCCAGCCCTTTCGGACCTGCTGCTAGGCATCAGCAAGAAGCAGCAGGCCGGACTGAGGATGAGGGCAGATGGAGACCTTGTGACACAGAAGACTCAAGATGAGACGAGAAGACTCTGGAAGTGAACCAGGAACTTGGTAGATGAGATGAGGAACTTGGAAGAGTATGGACGAGACGAGAAGCTGGGAAGGTTCGGACATTGGCACTGTCTCTCAGGGCACCCTACACAACCCACTTACACGAGTGGGCCCAATGGGCTGGTCGTGGACCAACCTGTCCCACTGTGCTCCCTACACAACCTGAAGAGGCTGGTCACGGACCACGCGGAGAGCGGGACAAGTGCAGGAAGGGAATTCAGCTGAGATGAAACTCCAATGACAAGGCTAGGTGTCATTTGGAGAACCACAGGAGCTGGAGGGTCCGGAAGACTTGAAACAAGCAAAGGAGGAGCGGAACCTTGGGACATCAGGAAGTGGAACATCAGGAAGCCTGGAACATCAGGAAGTGAAACATCAGGAAGCCTGCTCTTGGAACCTAGAAACATGAAGACATAGAACATCAGGAAGCCACAGGAAGCAACGAAGGCTCAGGAAGCAAGACAAGACATGGAGCTCCAATGAAGAACGAAGACCTGGCAGAGCGCTGGAAGACGAGACTTCTAGAGACAGGAAACTCCAATGCAAGGCAAAGCTGAAGTGGAGGAGCAGCCCTTAAATAGGGCTGGTACAGGAAATAGTCCTTAGGTGGGGCCCAGGGCATATCAGCCATGAGCCCTTTAAATCTTGTGAAGAGGGGCGGCCCATGCCTTAGGAACAGGAAGCAGGAAGTTGTGCAGGACCATGGCCAGCGGCCATGCTGCTGCAAATGCCGAGGAGCAGGGCAGGGCTGAGGAACAGGCCCAGCATTGTCGGTAGCTCTCAAGCCACAGAGGGCAGACTGAGGAGCGGCTCCAGCCACAAGGAAGACCAGGGACTGTGGCCTCCAGGCATAGAGAAGGTAAGAGGCTGCCCATGAGGGCAGAATCACATCGCCCCTCTCGGGCCGTCGGCTGCCACTAATCAAAATGGTGCCAATGGAGCTTTGCCCTTACCATGTGACAGGAGCTATCGGTGGCATTGGTCTGCCCCTGTCACATGGCAGAAGCAATGGATGGCCCCCACCATTTTTTAAGATGGCGCTGGCCACCCATTTCTCCTACCATGTGACAGAGGCCGACCAATGGCACAGATAGTCCCTGTCACATGGTAAGGGTAAAGGGCCAACGGGGCCATTTTGTTTACTGGCAGCTGACGGCCCAAGAATGGGAGATCACTCCCGGGACCCCCGCTGGACCACCAGGGCCTTTCGGTAAGTTTGGGGGGTGGGGTCGGGAGGCGGGGTTTTAATTAATTAAATCTGAAGGGTTGGGGTGGTATTTTTTTTTTTCGGTTTGGGACAGCTGAAAAAAAATCGGCCCTAACAAAAATGAAATTTCCCATGGCGGTCCTATAACGAAGGCCGAACCAAAAGGTTTGGCGGAATCACATCCCTACTTAATACTCTCAGATGTATTCCATCCAGTTCCATTGCGTTATCTACATTAGGTTTAGCTAGTTCCTCATGAACAAACTTTTCTGAAAATGGATTGAGATTTTTCATCACTTCCAGTATTATTTGTGTACGTTTTATGTGGTCATACACTTGGCCCTTCATTAGTGAACACTGAACAGAAAAATTAGTTAAGCAATTCCATTTTTGACTCATCAGCCCTACATATTTCTCCGCTTCACCTTTGAGTCTCATAATGCCACTTTTGCACTGGGTTTAAAAATGGTTTGGATAAGTTCCTGGAGGAGAAGTCCATAAACTGCTATTAATCAGTAGCCACTGCTTAAGAACATAAGAATATAAGAAGTTGTCATACTGGTTCAGACTAAGGGTCCATCAAGCCCAGCAGCCCGTTTCCAAAAGTGGCCAATCTAGGTGGTTACAAGTACCTGGCAAGTACCCAAAACACTAAGTAGATCTCAAGCTTCTAATACCAGTAATAGCAGTGGCTATTCCCTAAGGGGGTCGATTTTCAAACGTCCGCGTGTGCGTCCATGTGCATGCAGATCCCAGCGCATGCACTGGATGCGGCTATTTTATAACATGCGCGTGTCACCGTGTGCATGTTATAAAATACAATTCCCATGCGCACATGTGCAGCCGATTTTAATATCAGTCCACACATCTGCAGGTGGGTGTCCTCTAATGCGCACAATGGGGGGGGGATGGGGATTTTCTAAAGAAATGTGCAGCGATGCAACGGGGCTCTCTTCCCTATCCCCCTAACTACCCTTCCTATCTTTTCCTCCCCTCTCCTTTCCTCCCCGACCCCTATCCCCTACCTAGCTAGCCCAATTTATTTTGTTTTCATACTTACTGCTCCTTCAAAGCAGCAATAACTGGCAAGCTGGCCAGCTGCCGACACGTGCTTCCTCGGGACAGGGCCTAATGGCCCCCCCGGTCCCACCCCTTTTCGCTGGCCCGGCACTCCTGCGCGTACCTGGAGATACGTGCGCGGCTTGGCTGTTTCTAAAATGCGCTCAGTGCGTGCACGGCCCAGCCACGCGCATATCCCCCGAATTCTACGTGCGCGGTCCTTCTAAAATTTGGTTTCAAATGAGTAAATACTTGTCAGCAGGCGCACCCCTAGAGGTCCAAACTGAGTAAGCCAGCCAGCAGGAAAATAATGCAGGTTAAGCTACCCAAATAACATTATTTTATTTATTTATTAAAGGCTTTTATATACCGACTTTCTTGATACAAATCAAATCAACTCTGTTTACATCGAGTTGATTTGATTTACATTGATTTACATTTGATTTACATTAACCAGGGAAACTTACCCAGCTTAACTGTTCTGCTGAATACATCAGATCATAGTTATCCGAATAAGTTACAGTCCGAGCAGACTTACCCGGCTAGCTTTATCTGGGAAGCAGGGCCTCAGAAATACCCCCTGCATCTCCTCTTTTTACTCAGGCAATGAGCTTAGCTGGGGGGGGGGGGGGGGGAGAAGTATTCAGATCCCGGGTTTTATCCAGGTAACCCTAAAAGTCAGCTGACAAACCCTCTGAATATAGAAATCCTAGTTCTTGTTAATACTAATCGTTTGCTGTAAATGCTTACATTTGTAAGGTTTGTTCTATAAAGCATCTGTTTCCTGAAAGAACATTAATAATTTGTACCGGCTACGGCAGAAGCGATAATTTAGAGCAACTTGTGATCGTTTAGTATACATGGTATGAAAAACGAGTGGGGAGGTTGTTTGGCTGAAGTCCGTTTTGTTCTATAGATAGAACTCTATATAGATCTATGAATATTCAGTGTGAGTGCCTCAGGGATCTGTACTGTGACCGGAGTTGATTAACTTATTCATTAATGATCTGGAAGAGAGAGTAATGAGTGAAGTGATCAAATTTGTAGGTGATACAAAAATATTCCAAGCAGTTAAAACAGAAGCAGACTCACTGTAAAGAACTGCAGAAAGACCTTGCAATACTGGGGGGATGAGCATTTAAATGGCAGATGAAATGCAATGTAGATAAGTGCAAACTGATGCACATAGGGGAAAATAATCCTAACTGTAGATATACAATGCTGGGTTCCATGATAGGAGTAACTACTCAGGAAAAGGATCTTGGAGTCACTGAAATTTTCAGCTCAGAGAAGGCAGTAGTCAAGAAAACAAATAGAATGTTAGGAATTATTCAGGAAGGAATGGATAATAAAACTGTATAGATCCATGGTGCAATCACCCCTTGAGAATCCTGTGCAGCTCTAGTTGCCTATGAAAAGAAAGAGAACAACAAAGGAGATGAAATGGCTCTCTTATGATGAAAGGCCAAATAGCAGAACCGCAGCCAGGCCATTTGGCACCTACGGCCAAATGAAAAAGTGCACCCTCACCCTAAATATAAAAATACAACACTATGAGCTGGGAGACTGTTAAATGTAGGTGGCTTTCATTTTTAATTTGTATTTTTTTCTCGGCAGTTTCCTTCTGTCCCTTTGTGCTTCCAGCTGGCACCATGAGCCTTATTTATTTATCTAATTTATTTTTAAAACGTTATATCCTGCTCTATCTAAAATTCTAGGCAGGGTATAAAATGACATACGTATGATAACTTATAACCATCAAAAGGTTCATAAGTAAAAATGTGTTTGCATCCATGGCACAAATATTGTTTACTATATTTAAATTAGTTAGGTTTCTATTGTTGGAATAATGTGCATGGAAAATATTTGTCTCTGTACCTTATGGATAGATCAGAGGATTCAGAATCCTCAGACCTATCCAATGTAAACATTTAAGAGGCTGGGAAACTGCCAGTCTGAACCGGGGGGGTCCTTGCTCACCCACAGACTTTGCCTATGCTTTGTGGCAGATACAAAGTCAACACCATAAAGTATATGCAGGAAATTTAAAATGAAATCCCAGCATGTTCCTCACTGGATCCAATCTCCTCCAATACAGCCTTGTGCCCCCCCTCCCCCCCCAAAAAAATTGCATAATTTTTAATTGTGTTTATTTATTTATTTAAAAGCTTTTATATACCGCACAAAGTGACATTTACATGTCCGTCTAGGAGGTTTACAGGCACTCATACATAATTTAAAAGACAAAATAATACAATAAAAATAAGTTCATACAAAGCGGTAGACCTTAATGTAATGTGACCGAAGATGTTATTTATGATATTCTGTAAGCGTCGTTAAACAAATACGTTTTTAACATTTTTTTGAATTCTTTGTGGTTTGATAATGGGCGGATATTTTCGGGAAGAGAGTTCCATACTGTGTGACCTGCTACAGAGAAGGTTCTTTTTCGTATTAGGGCTAAACTAACGATTCTGACACATGGGATTTCTAATAAGCATTTGTCCATATATTGGAGCTGCCTTGATGGTTTATATATACGCAACATGTAAGTTTTTATATTATAAAACACTGTAAAGTACAGTACTCTGAGGTAAAAATATCTTTTACAGCAACATGTATATTATATTTACATGCACTGTTGTGGTATCAACAGAAACGTCTACAAAAAAAGCAAAATACACACTTGGTACATATATGGTATTTGGCCTATGGCATGTTAGGTGTGGGCTTGGCCCTCAGAAAGCCATTAATAAACGGAATTACAATTACAACATAGTAAACTTACCATACCAAAACAGCACTAACTACCAGTACTCAAACAGTAACAATCCTATGTTTGGAAAGGCAACACTACAAATATTGCACCAGGCCCTGAAACACCAATACACCACCTATGAGGAAACTAGAACAAGCCAGCCTGCTATAGATACTTACACAGAAACTATGTGCCAGCAGTTTCATGCATTTCTCTTTCTTTGTTAATACAGTTCCATGTAAACCGACATGATGTGCCAACGAATGTCGGTATATAAAAAACTTTAAATAAATAAATAAATAAATACCTCACCTCGGTCACAACACAGGGATCTTCAGTGTGGAGAACAGATGACTGAGAGGGGATATGACTGAAGTTTATAATATCATGAGTGGGGTGGAACAGGTAAATAGCAAACAGCAATTTACGCTTTCAGACAGTGCAAGGATTAGGGACAGTTCATGGAAATAGCAGGTAGAAGTTTTAAAACAAATTGGAGAAAGCAATTTTTCACTCAATATACAATTAAGCTAGGAAGTTTGTGGCTGGAAGATGGTTGATGGCATCTAGCATAGCTAGGTTTAAAAGAAGTCTGCACAAGTTCTTGGAGAGAAAAGTACATAAACAACCATTAGCCTGGTGGGGAAAGCTGTCACTTAATCCTGGAGTGAACCACAAGGAATTGGATCTATTCTTTGGGATTTGCTGTATACTTGTGAGAGGGATTCATCGCTATTGCAGACAGAATGCCAGGCTTGATGGAGCTTCGGTCTGAGCCAGTATGGCACATCTTATGTGCAAATGCTTGCTCTATTGTGGGCATTAGGATATAGCAAAGCATTTTTAAACCATGTTTTATTTGTGAATGTACTTGTTGTGAATACCAGATAATGTGGCCTAGAAACTTTTAATAAATAAATGAATCTGTGATCTATGTTGGGAAAAAGCAACACAGGTCCATTAAGAATGTATTTTGCATGTAAAAACTTTGCCTATGTTTAAAAAAAAGAGAAAAACCGTTACAAGATTTCTCAAGTGAAAGAAGAATTCATTCTAGCTTGCTTTCCTTATTTTCCCATAGCAGAAAAAATGGTTTGCATGTTTCAAAATTGTTCTCATTTGAAATAAAGGCTATTGCTGGCCTGGAGCTGTATATGTGTCAGACTTATACCAACCTCATAGAGGAGTAAATCTATGCTTGGGTGGAGTTGAAGGGGTTAATGGAGCATCTCTAAAAAGGTTCTTCCTCGTGCATGCACTGATAATTTTTCAGCCAAAACTAATTTGAATTTTCAGCCTCCCCTCTCTTAGTATCTGATTTTATGACAAAGGCTTTTTGGCAAAACCTGATTGTTTCCTTTATTTTCTCTCCAGAGGCCAAAATTAATTTGGGTAAATTGAGCCCATAGTGGTTATATTCTGCGTGTACGGAGCAAGCCAAATATGTAAATTAACTGCTAATGATATGGTACTTGCCACATACATTACATGACTTAGCACCATGGGGAAACCAACAAAGAAAAGATTGAAACCAAATTGCTCCATTCTTCCAAAGTAATGTGGAAATCAGATGAAATCCACTATTATTCAGGAATGCAAGAGAAATGGAAAAAAAAAAAGATCCATAGAAATTCTAAAGAAGTAAAACTAAAATATACCATTTTTTTTACATGAAATAGCTGCTTTTTTAAATTTTAGGGCCTATTTAGTCAACAGTTTTAATGCACTAACTTACCTTAAATCACTTGGATTAGCACCTAAAACATCATTAACTTGCATATATTCCTTGCATTAATTATAATTTAGATCCCTATAATGTGGATTTTTGTATTACAATTTAAATGAGCTGATACATATACAAAATTATTCTAATCAGTTCCTTATTTAACGTTGATCACTTTACCACAAAATTCTACTTTAATGCCTCATTTAAAGTGAAGCGTTAACTACACTACTGGATATGAATCTTTACATTAAAAGCATGCGGTAAAGTGCAATTTAAAAGAGTGTAATGTTAGCATTTGAATGCGCTGTTCACTAAAGGGTTCCCTTATCATCTCATCTAGAATTCCTCAAACCTAAGGATGATTGTCCTTATGGATAAATATGTAAACAGGTTTGTGAATATGTTGATGGCTTCTTGAGCCACGTATTTTATTACAATGGCAGCATAAATTAGGGGTCTCTAAACATTTCGCATGACGGGCAATAGACAGTCAGACTCGGGGAGTAGCGGAGGGGGGGAGGGTTGTTTCCCGGAAAGCTATTGAGCTGGGGCAGAGGAAGGAGAGGAAGCAGTATTAAAGGATCTAATTTTCATGACTTTTTAAAAATGTCTTTTCTCAAAGGGGCAGATTTTCAAAGGCTACGCGCGTAACCCGAGAAAATCTGCCCCTGCGCGCGCCGAGCCTATTTTGCATAGGCTCGGCGGCGCGCGCAAGCCCCGGGACGCGCGTATGTCCCGGGGCTTGCAAAAAAGGGGCGTTCCGGGAGCGAGGCCGCGGGCGGGGCGCTGGCCTGGGGGCGTGCCGGAGGCGGGACCGAGGCCTCCGGCACAGCCGCCATGCCGAGGGATGGCGTGCCGGCAGCCGGCTGGCGCGTGCAAGTTACGCCTGCCCAGAGGCAGGCGTAACTTTCGAGATAAAGGTCAGGAGGGGGCTTTAGTTAGGGCTGGGGGGGCGGGTTAGATAGGGGAAGGGAGGGGAAGGTGGGCGGGCAGAAGGAAAGAGAAAGGGAACGGGGAAAGCCATCGGGGGTCCCCTAGGGCTCGGCGCACGCAAGGTGCACAAGTGTGCACCCTCTTCCGCGCGCCGACCCCGGATTTTATAACATGCGTGTGGCTCCGCGCGCATGTTATAAAATCGGCGTAGATTTGTTCGCGCCAGGTTTCGTGAACAAATCTACGCCCTCGCGCTGTTTTTAAAATCTGAGCAGCCCCCTACTGCCTTGCCTCCTTCTGTCATCTCTTCCCTCAGCATTTGCTTTCCTCAGCATCTCCACTCTGCTCTGTGCCCATCCCTCAGTAGCATTTCTCCTTCTCTCTTTCCCGTTCCTTGAACTGTTCTGCTAGCAGGCTTTGAACCATGCCTGCAGGCCACAGGATGCTGGGCTTCACGGGGATGAAGTGCCTTGGAATCTCTGCGATGGAAACGTCTCCTTCCCTTTCCCTGGGGCTGCTCCAGCAGCATTTTTTTAAAAACTTTCTGCCGTGCTCTATGAGGACCATCACCTCTTCCAATGAAACCACCTTGCTGGTCCGAGCCACCTCGGAAGACAAAATCTTCTGCCCTTGCACGTGCACTGTCACCTTCCAGTGTCGTGCAGTGCAGCTGAGATGATGCTTTCCTTCCATTGCACAGAACCATCGCAATCCGATGGCATAGCAGCAGCTCAGCTTAGACAATGCTTTTTTTTTCTGCTGCATGTGCAAAGATGGATTCAGTCCGCCGCCGCCCCTAGGATGCCATAATCTCCACCCCAGGCAAACTTGTGCGGTGCTATTGCCCCCTCACCCCAGCTTCAAGCTCTGGTGGCGATTCTCACAGTAAAGTAAGCATAGAGATTATTAAGCCTACGCTCACAGGCCCCATCACTGCACAGCTCCCCAGAGGGGATGAGGCCTGTGAGATCAGGCCTTAGTTCCCAGCCAAAAAGGCAGGACGGAAAGATGGGGACTCAAACTCATTAGTACAGGTAACATCCTATCTAGGTAATCCAAACAGTCTCACCCTATCCTATGCACGGTCAGGTGACAAAGCCAGGGATATTAACCCTTAGATGTCTGATCTGGAGGATGATCTTCGGCCTCGGTCCTCCAAAAGGAAGTAATATGGTAGAGGGCAGCATCAGCAAGAGGCAATAGTCTAGAGATGAAGATAGGTAGAGAAGAGGGATGGACCCTCAGCTCATCTCTGACCTGTCAGCAAATTCAGGCAGTATGCATCATGTTGCAGAAAATAAGCTGATCATCCTCTATAGGAAATCACAGAAAAAGTCCAAGGTGGGGGACTCTAAGATGGCCGCTGACTGAGAGACGCTGCTTGAGAGCTCTCAGTCCGTCTTACTTTATTTCATTTTGCCTATATTTGAGATGCCTCATACTAAAAGGAAGGAGAATTTGAGGGGGAATTTGATGAGCTTCCCTATATGGAGTCTTCTCAACCTCGCATCTAGGGATTCTTCGCAGCAAATCTAACTACATTACCGAGAGTGAACACTATCCCCTTTGACCCCGGAAATATCTCTAAGCCCCCGCACTCCAAACAAGCCCGCTCCACCATGCTTTGACCCAATGGGCGATTTGGCTGCTGTGATGTTTTCTCCTGGGACAAACAGGGGAGGCATGAGGGCAGCTCAGTCTGGAGACACCCCTATAGAGATCAGTGGGGTATGAGTCGAGGACGTGGCTTCACCCGGGAGGAGTGCATCCTGTGTGGGTGTTGGCCCCGTTGGATCGGAGGGGCCCAACGGTTGTGATACCATCAAGAAAAGGTATGGAGACTGGAGCAAGCACAGCTTTAGGCTTAGGTGGTATGAATCTAGAACCTCAAGCAAAGTCTCTTGAAGGAATTTGGTCATTGCTGAAATCATTAGAGACTTCAATTGCCTCTTTATCTCAACTTAGTTTTGAAACAAAAAACCAGGTAGTATTAAATGCTAATATTATCTCTTCATTCAATCTTAAGGTTGAAAATATAGAACAGACACTAAATACATCTGAAAAGATCCAACAAAACCTGGTTCAAGCAGATTTAAGAGTACTGACTTTTCCTGTGATTGATATGATATCACCACTGGAATTATTTAAGACATATATCCTTCCAGTGTTGAAGGTACCAGATACTGCAATGCCTGTGATTACAAAAGCTTACTATCTTCTGCAAGCTCCTGATAGAAATGAGGACACATCCAGACATTTACCATCATTGGATTTATCCGAGATATTAGAAATGTCTCAAAATATGGAGATTATTAAAAGGAGGTTGATGTTAATTTCTTTGCTTTTCTCATGGATCGAAACAACATCCTCAGACTTTTTTTTTTGGAATAGACAGTCTCTATTCTATGGTCAAAAAATCTGGGTCTATCCTGACCTTACCAAATCTACCCAATCACGCAGGAAGAATTTTTTGCTAATGATTTCAGATGTTCTTCAAAAAGGGGCACAATTTAAGAACATAAGAACATGCCATACTGGGTCAGACCAAGGGTCCATCAAGCCCAGCATCCTGTTTCCAACAGTAGCCAATCCAGGCCATAAGAACCTGGCAAGTTCCCACAAACTAAGTCTATTCCATGTTACCGTTGCTAGTAATAGCAGTGGCTATTTTCTAAGCCAACGTAATTAATAGCAGGTAATGGACTTCTCCAAGAACTTATCCAATCCTTTTTTAAACACAGCTGTACTAACTGCACCAACCACATCCTCTGGCAACAAGTTCCAGAGTTTAATTGTGCATTGAGTAAAAAAGAACTTTCTCCGATTAGTTTTAAATGTGCCCCATGCTAACTTCATGGAGTGCCCCCTAGTCTTTCTATTATCTGAAAGAGTAAATAACCGATTCACATCTACCCATTCTAGACCTCTCATGATTTTAAACACCTCTATCATATCCCCCCTCAGCCGTCTCTTCTCTAAGCTGAAAAGTCGTAACCTCTTTAGTCTTTCCTTATAGGGGAGCTGTTCCATTCCCCTTATCATTTTGGTCACCCTTCTCTCTAGGGTGACCAAAATGACCAAGCAAGTGCTGTATTAAGTACCAAAATGTTAATTATATCTTTTTTTAACATCGCAACTTAGAGGGTTTTTAGATATGCATACCTAAATTGGCATAGCTGGTTTTGGTATTGAAATATGACTCTCACTCAGCTACCTTTACTTATATTAGAGATGATTTTTGGATTATGTCCCACTCCTCTTTTTCTTTTATTTTTATGCAGTGCATGTCTACATATTGACTTTCTATTGATTTTTCTTCTTTTTTGATGTAATACTTGATATGCTCTGACATAGCAACACAAGATTTTGCTTGTGACTATTTGAAATGCTGAAAATAAAAAAATTATTAAAAAAAAAGTAAAAGTTCAAGGCCTTGAAGGATACAATCAGAAAAAGTACCTCAAGCCTATTTTGCAGCCTGAAATTGTTCATCAAAATATCAAACAACAAAGGTGCAATATGTTCAAACTAAAAAGAAGGAAAAAGTGAATACAATTAATGAACAGCACAAAGTCACTGGAGGAGCATAGCCATAATCTTTTGCACTGAGTGTCACATGTATGATTTTTTACCTGCCGGTGAGAGATTGTATGTGTGTACTCGATGCAAAGAGCTCCTAGCTCTCAGGGAATGAGTCTGATCTCTGGAGGCTAGAGTAGCAGACTTGGAGGAGCTGAGGCAGACAGAGAGGTACATTGATGAGACCTTCAGGGACATAGTGGCCAAGTCCCAAATCCAGACTGGCAGGCCCAGTGCTGCCTTGGATCAGAAAGGTCTCCCAGTAGGAGAACATCACCCTGGTGTAGCAGGATGTGATCCTGTAGCAAGGACCTGCTCTCCAGGTGATGTATTGTCCTCTCGCACTGAGGACAAGTCTCCCAGGGCTACTGTCCAGGAGGGAAGGGTTAGGCCGGCCATCATAGTTGGTGATTCGATTATTAGAAATGTAGATAGCAGGTGGACATGAGGACCGCCTGGTAACTTGCCTGCCTGGTGCGAAGGTGGCAGACCTCATGCGTCACCTAGATAGGATTATAAACAGTGCTGGGGAGGAGCCGGCTGTCATGGTACATGTGGGCACCAATGACATAGGAAAATGTGGGAGAGAGGTTCTGGAACCCAAATTTAGGATTTTAGGTAGGAAGCTGAAATCCAGAACCTCCAGGGTGGCATTCTCTGAAATGCTCCCTGTTCCACGCACAGGTCACCAGAGGCAGGCAGAGCTCCGGAGTCTCAATGCATGGATGAGACGATGGTGCAGGGAAGAGGGATTCAGCTTTCTAAGGAACTGGTGAAACTTTTGGGGAAAGGGGAGATTTTTCTGAAAGGATGGGCTCCACTTTAACCAGAGTGGAACCAAGCTGTTGGCACTACCTTTCAAAAAGGAGCTAGAACAGCTTTTAAACTAGAACAAGGGGGAAAGCCGACAGTCACTCAGCAGTGCATGGTTCGGAGAAATGTATCCTTTTAGGATACTAATGAAACAGGAGAATTTGGGCGTCCTAACAGAGAGGTTCCATTAAAAGCAAACATAGTCCATATGCCTATATGTAAAAAATCACTGAAGCTGATTTACGAATTATCCCAAACAAGTGAAAAGCAGGTTGTTAATAAAAACAAAAACCACACTTTGAATGTCTGTATGCCAATGCCAGAAGTCTAAGAAGTAAGATGGGAGAGTTAGAGTGTATAGCAGCAAATGATGAGATTGACATAATTGGCATCACAGAGACTTTGTGGAAGGAGGATAACCAATGGGACAGTGCTATATCAGGGTACAAATTATATTGCAATGATTGGATTGTTTGTGATTAGAAAATCTATCATTCAAGTAATTACTTTCTTCATACCCCAATGCAATGACCATTGCAACAGCTGAGAATATAAGCCATCAGTGTCTTCTATGCAATCTCTCTAAGGCCCAGGTGATTATGGCTGCTGGCTATATCTTAGGGAGATCTCCCCAGGACACCAGCAGACAGGATGTGTAAAATGAGGTACTCATGTCCACGCACTCAGTACTACTTTGGAGTGTTGAAAAGTCGCTTCCGCTGTTTGGACAAAATGGGGTGGAGGGGGGCAGGTGGCCTTAATGTACAACCCACTAACAGCTGTACAGCTTGCTTGCTGTATGCTTTTCAATATATCTATCCAATATGGCAGCCTGGCTGAAATGAACCAGGATATACAAAAGGCCAGGGGTGGATTGTAGGAAAACATCAGCCCAGGGGATTTTTTCAAAACAGTCCCACGGGTTAAATGTCCGACACGCTTGTGTGCTTTCTATGCAGTTCATATTTCAACAGCTCCCAAAAGCATACCAAGCCGACCCTGGAGCAAAAATGTCTCTAATGTCAATTCCAAATTGTTCCCAAATAACTAAGAAGTAAATCACACCTTAGACTAGGGATGAGCAAACGGATCTGCAATCTCATTCATTCAACTGGTTGACCCTGTGCCCCCACAAGTCTGTTAACACAGTAAATGACAGCAAAAAAAGACCCAAGTGGTCCATCCAGTCTACCCAGCAAGATTTTTTGGTTTGTTTCATTTCATTTAGGATAATAACTGCTGCTTCATGCAGGTTACCTGTTTTCTTCATTTCCATCTTTAGCTACTATGGATCTCTGTGTTTATCCCGCACCCTTTTGAACTTCCATGTGGTGAAAAATCTTCAGAAGAATAGCCATGTCACTCTAGTATAGCATTTGTTGAAAGCTCGTAAGAACATGCCATACTGGGTCAGACCAAGGGTCCATCAAGCCCAGCATCCTGTTTCCAACAGTGGCCAATCCAGGCCATAAGAACCTGGCAAGTACCCAAAAACTAAGTCTATTCCATGCTACTGTTGCTAGCAATAGCAGTGGCTATTTTCCAAGTCAACTAAATTAATAGCAGGCAATGAACTTCTTCTCCAAGAACTTATCCAATCCTCTTTTAAACACAGCTATACTAACTGCACTAACCACTTCCTCTGGCAACAAATTCAGGAGTTTAATTGAGCGTTGAGTGAAAAAGAACTTTCTCCGATTAGTTTTAAATGTGCCACATGCTAACTTCATGGAGTGCCCCCTAGTCTTTCTATTATCTGAAAGAGTAAATAACCGATTCACATCTACCGGTTCTAGACCTATCATGATTTTAAACACCTCTATCATATCCCCCCTCAGCCGTCTCTTCTCCAACCTGTTCCATTCCCCTTATCATTTTGGTCACCCTTCGCTGTACCTTCTCCATCGCAACTATATCTTTTTTGATATGCGGCGACCAGAATTGTACACAGTATTGAAGGTGCAGTCTCACCATGGAGCGATACAGAGGCATTATGACATTTTCCGTTTTATTCACCATTCCTTTCTAATAATTCCCAACATTCTGTTTGCTTTTTTGACTGCTGCAGCACATTGAACCGACGAATTCAAAGTGTTATCCACTATAACGCCTAGATCTCTTTCTTGGATGGTAGCAACTAATATGGAACCTAACATTGTGTAAATGTAGCATGGGTTATTTTTCCCTATATGCATCACCTTCCACTTATCCACATTAAATTTCATCTGCCATTTTGATGCCCAATTTTCCAGTCTCACAAGGTCTTCCTGTAATTTATCTCAATCTGCTTGTGATTTAATTACTCTGAACAATTTTGTATCATCTGCAAATTTGATTACCTCACTCATTGTATTTCTTTCCAGATCATTTATAAATATATTGAAAAGTAAGGGTCCCAATACAGATCCCTGAGGCACTCCACTGCCCACTCCCTTCCACTGAGAAAATTGTCCATTTAATCCTACTCTGTTTCCTGTCTTTTAGCCAGTTTGTAATTCACAAAAGGACATCGCCACCTATCCCATGACTTTTTATTTTTCCTAGAAGCCCCTCATGAGGAACTTTGTCAAACACCTTCTGAAAATCCAAGTACACTACAACTACCGGTTCACCTTTAGCCACATATTTATTAAATCCTTCAAAAAAGTGAAGCAGATTTGTGAGGCAAGACATGCCTTGGGTAAAGTGATGATGACTTTGCTCCATTAAACCAATAAACAATATCTTTCTATATGTTCTGTGATTTTGATATTTAGAACATTTTCCACTATTTTTCCTGGCACTGAAAAACGGTCTGTAGTTTTCCGGATTGCTCCTGGAGCCCTTTTTAAATATTGGGGTTACATTAGCTATCCTCCAGTGTTCAGTTACAATGGATGATTTTAATGATAGGTTACAAATTTTTACCAATAGGTCTGAAATTTCATTTTTTAGTTCCTGTGCCTCAGGGATCTGTATTGGGACCCTTACTTTTCAATATATTTATAAATGATCTGGAAAGAAATATGACGAGTGAGATAATCAAATTTGCAGATGACACAAAATTGTTCAGAGTAGTTAAATCACAAGCAGATTGTGATAAATTGCCGGAAGACCTTGTGAGACTGGAAAATTGGGCATCCAAATGGCAGATGAAATTTAATGTGGATAAGTGCAAAGTGATGCATATAGGGAAAAATAACCCATGCTATAATTACACAATGCTGGGTTCCATATTAGGTGCTACAACCCAAGAAAGAGATCGAGGCGTCATAGTGGAAAACACATTGAAATCGTCGGTGCAGTGTGCTGCAGCAGTCAAAAAAGCAAACAGAATGTTGGGAATTATTAGAAAAGGAATGGTGAATAAAACGGAAAATGTCATAATGCCTCTGTATCGCTCCATGGTGAGACCACACCTTGAATACTGTGTAGAATTCTGGTCGCCGCATCTCAAAAAAGATATAATTGCGATGGAGAAGGTACAGAGAAGGGCTACCAAAATGATAAGGGGAATGGAACAACTCCCCTATGAGGAAAGACTAAAGAGGTTAGGACTTTTCAGCTTGGAGAAGAGACGACTGAGGGGGATATGATAGAGGTGTTTAAAATCATGAGAGGTCTAGAACGGGTAGATGTGAATCGGTTATTTACTCTTTCGGATAGTAGAAAGACTAGGGGGCACTCCATGAAGTTAGCATGGGGCACATTTAAAACTAATCGGAGAAAGTTCTTTTGTACTCAACGCACAATTAAACTCTGGAATTTGTTGCCAGAGAATGTGGTTAGTGCAGTTAGTATAGCTGTGTTTAAAAAAACACAGCTATACTAACTGCACTAACCACATTCTTGCAGCAGCCTATTAAATTTTTAAAATATGGTTTTTTCTCACATTAGTGTTTAGGGGGATGCAGGCAAAGCCACGGGTTGATAGGGTTTTGGTAAGCTACCTGCCTGCTACTGCAGGAGGAGGCATCCTTTGCTAACTTAGGGAGGGGTAGTTTGTAAGCCTCGATACTGTTTTTTTTGTTTTCTTGGGGGATTTATTTGCCACAGCCCAAGGACGAAAGGGATCCGTGGCAGAGGAACAGAAGGTATGCAGCATGGAGCTGTCAGCAAGGCAGCAGTAAGATGCCTACTGCCCACCTCCCGAAGGGAAAGAACCTACCCGAGTCAGTGAGGGGAGGTGGCTGCACAGTTATCTGCCTCCGTGGTGAAGGAGGGATGTGGTCCAAGTCTTAGAGAGAGCAGCAGGGAGTCGCCGCCACCATGGGGAAACTTCAATGATGTTAAGCCTCGTAAGAGACTCCCAGCAGGGGACAAGCACGGATGCGGCCCAGTGTTGGTTCCAGTGGCCCCGCAGGCACGGAGCCATGGTGAACCAACACCAATTATGTGATTGGCTGGACTGGCCCACAGAGGCATGCCCCTATAGGCCAATCCTCCCCTGGAAAAGGCATCAGTGTGTCCTCCCTGTAGATTATCGGGAAAACACAGAGTGGAAGTCCACAGCAGAATCATCCAGCATTACATTGCCTGTAAAGTAAAGGCCAGGCCTTCAAAAAAATCTTTCTCTGGTCTATATCAAGTGGGGTTTGCATTACTGTAATCCCTCTCTCTCTTCAAGGTTTTTTGTTTGTGTTTTGCAGGAGTAACAGGGCTTCATTTTTGTTCATGGAAGCACTACCTTTATGCAGGAACAGATTGATATTGTCAGCACCCATAGGCACAGGGGATGGGCACCCTCTCTCCCCTCTTCTATTGGGATACCTGAAACGGAACTGTCTCAGTTCTGTGCGGCAGAGGCAGCAGCAACCTAAACCAAACTCAGTGAGAGGCCTGCAGCCTGCGACCGCACACTCAAGACCCTTCCCCCCTTCCTCCACATCGGCTTCCTGTTATTATAGGAATCCATGTGAGAGGCAGGGCCCTGAGCACATGGGCTGCGGCTTGCTCGCCCCACACTGAATTTCTTTTAGGTTACTGCTGTTGCTGCCACCGTGCAAAACTGGAAATAGCTCCGCTTTAGGGAAGCGGATGGGATGCAGGCCCGGATCAAGGCATAGCGGCAATGGCAGTGCTCCGGCGCCTATCAAAATTTGGCACCGGAGGCAGCTGCCTGTGTTGCCTGCGCCTAAATCTGGGCCTGTCTGTGTGCAGAAGGTAAAGCTTAGGGATAGATAAAGGACTGGGAAAGGAGGCTGACTTGGTACTTTAAACACCAAAGTGTACGCTTGGGAATTGGGGCTCTTCTCGCTGCCGACACATGACCACTTGTACAGGCCACAAAACAGGCTTGCTCATTCTGCACATTAACAGTGCAGCTGCTACGTAAAGTGTTTATGGCTGTACCTCACACAAAGGCCACAGGAAAGACATCTGAGACACTTCTGGCCACCAGGAGTTGGCGGGAGACGTAGGGTTTCTAAAACAGAACAGCTGATGGCCTCTTAGGTCATCCTCCTATGCTGACCTTTTGCATCTGGTGTGTGTGTGGGAGCTAATGCACATGGATCTTTCAAGTCTTTGCTCTGAAGGTCACAATTTTTAGGTATTCATGTCAGCCCTTCAAAAGGCCATCCCTCCGAATCAAGCTCTCTGACAAAAAGCTCTGAGGTAAAGGCCCATATAATTCATTCTTAAGTGGTTTTTTTTTTGTTTTATGAGCAGCTCAGCTGAAGGGGCACTTGATTTGGCAGTGATGCAGCCCTTTTGTGTTGTTTTTTTTTTTTTTTGCTTCACGGTTCTGGTCTGCCTGCCTGGCGCATGTGACATCTTGACAATGAACTATGATTATAATGATGACAGTCCTTCACATTCAGTTATGTTTGTCTGAAACGGATGATTGCCCATTTGTGTACTCATCCACACACAAACCGATGGACATAGGAAGGCAGTGCACTGTAGTGCCGTAGGTGGGAGGCAGAGCGCATGCATGAAAGTTGAAGTGGCTTAATAGCTGGTGCCAGCCACATCTCTTTAAATCTAGGCAGTGTGGTAAACTTCTTTAGAGAAAGTATAGCAATAAATGATAATTGATGAGGGCAGATGTGCTGAAAGCTTCTAGCAGAATAGCCCTCTGGAAGTAAGAATGACAGGCCAGTAATCATTATCCCAAGAACTGGAAGGTACTGGTGGTGAAAAATGGTCATGGGAAAAAAAACAATTAGCTGGAAAAAGAAGGAACTGTGCCTATGAGTCAGCAGAATATTTGAGGTCTGCCTGCAGGCAACAAAATACATTTTTCCAGGGACAAGGACCAGCTACGTGACCTGGGATTTTTCCTGGTCTTCCATATACCATGTGCATGTACCACAAAGGAACCTAAGATCTGCTAATAAAGCTCTACTAACTGTCCCCTCTGTCAAATCAGCACATCTCACGCAAGTAAGGGAAAGAGCACTGTCACTGCCTGGTCCCGTACTCTGGAACCCCATGCCACTCGAAATAAGACTACAGAGAAATCTGAAATTATTCAAAACCAATCTGAAAACCTGGCTTTTTAAACAAGCTTTTTATAAAGATAAAGAGAAGGAGAAAAACAGTTGAGCGATAAGGATGCACCAAGCTAGAAGTTTTTAGTAACCTACATAAGCACATTAATGTTAAAATCAAACTGCCTAATTTGTTCCTAACAATCAGGATTAATTTACACACCTAGTTTATTATTTTACATTGTTACCGTACTATGATGGCACATGAGTAATTTGTAATCTATACCACCCATATTTCTCTTTATCGTGCCCTTCTGTAAACCGTCGTGATGGTATTTAACTTAACGACGGTATAGAAAATTTTTCAAACAAACAAACAAATAAATAAATAAATATATGTTTACCTTCCTTGTGCTATGACTATTTGCATACACTTTATGGTTCACTTTGGCTACACACGTCAGTATAGGCACGACCCTGACGTTTTCACATTTTATCAACTTCTGCCTGTGTCTCAGCAGCCCTCCCTTTACATTTACAGCAGCTGCCTAGCGCCAGGAGGGGCAGACGAAGCAAGAAACTAACGGCTGTTCTCTGCCGGGCGGGGAGCACAGAGATGAGAGAAGGGGCAAGAGTGTAGGGGTCCATCAACGAAAGGGGGGAGGAGAAGTGTGTGTTAGAGTGTGAGGCCCCCCTTCCCCTCTCACACCTAATATCTGGATGACCGCAGCAGACGAGTCGCCTGGAATTGCTATTTCTTGGGGCTTGGCAGGCAGGTGCTTGTGGGTGAGGCGGTGTTACAGAGCTGCCTGTCCATATAGCAGAGCTGATGGAGGAGTCGGCGCTCATCTGAAGGAGGGAATGGGGGAGCAGCGCTGCCTTTTGTTTGGTACTGGAGGAGTAACCAAAGAGGTTAAAAGAGCGGTCCTGTGATTCAGAGCCGGCAGGCAAAACCTTTGGAGCCGGTGTCATTACTTTTCTCACAAAATCATGGAGGTATGAAAGTTGAGGGAGAGTGCAGAAGGGGAATATGAGCTATGAAGTTCTTTAAACACTCATATTTTAATATTTTACAGGTACCTTGTTTGTTCCAGAGTCTCAAGGCTGCAGAGGCTGCCAGTGCCATTGGGCAGTCCCTGCCACATAGCAGGGGCTATGGCTTGACTAATGGCGGCTGCTGGCCAGGGAGAGGGAGGTCACTCCCGGGCCTTCCACTAGACCACCACGGATTTTGGTCACGTCCTCGGGGGGATTGGAAGCGTGGGGGGACTCTCTGGTGGTGTGGGGGGGGGGGCACTTATATTTAAATAAATGGGAAGGATTGGGGCAGGAGGGCAGGTTTGGTTTGGTTTTTTTAAAGGTGCTTTTTTTTAAATCCCTTTCCCCAAAAACGACAGGACACGAAATTTCATGAGTTTTTCCTTTCATGTTTTAAATTCCCAAAATGCAATGAAGTAGGAAATATCGTCTTTATTTTCTATTTCATTGCAAACAAATTTCCACCCCTACCACCAAACAGGCGATGTTCCCTTCATGCAAGAAGAACTTGAGATTAAGATACAAGGAGAAGGATAACTTTCAGTCATCCTGATGAGAAAAAGGAGAAAGGAGCAGATGCATGCCTAGAGTATTTGGTACCTGGGCGGGTACTTATTTGGCACCCCCCCTAATATATAATTGGAAAATTTCCTAAACATCGATAAAATATTTCAAAACAGTAGACATCAAATAACACTGGGTAATTAGAACTAAGAAGGATTTTAAAAATCTCCCACTCTCCATACCTGTCACCCTGAGATTCTCGTGAACTGAGGGTATAGACACACACAGAGGCAAACAAAATATGCTCCCTCTGTCTCTCACACACATACATGCATGGTGAGAGACAGAGAGAGCTTGAGTGTGTGTGTTTGTATGAAAGAGACACACACACACACACACACACACATTTCCTCTATCTCTCTCACACATATACACTTCCTCTTTATCTCTCACACAGGATTCCTGTCTCTCTCTCATCCCCACCCCCGCAAAAGGCACCCTTTCACACATACGTACCCACAGGCTCACACGCACTCGCTCTTCTATACACTCACCGTCTCATACACACACATTCAACCTCTCACACACATACCTACACACCCTCATATACACACACACAGACACCCACACATCCACATATACCTCCATACACCCTCATATACACACAGCCACCCACACACCCTCAAATACTCCCTCATACACACACACCCCCTCATATATACACACACACAATCTCATACAATCACAAACAAACACTCTCATACACATATTTACACACACACATGCATACACACACACACACACAAACACCCTCATACACATACACTCAGACACACCCACACCCACACCCAACCACACACCCTCATACACACACACACACTTCCCTCACACACACAAACACCCTCATACACACACACACACACACACACACATACACACACCCCTCATACACTAGCATTTACTCTCACAGGGCCAATTTCTCCGTTCTTCTGCCGCTGTTGTGGCACAGCAGGGTCTGTTCTTCTGCCGCCGGCTCCAGGAAATGCCGGCAGCACTGCAGCTACTTGCTTTTGCTAGGGAGGTTTCCTCCGCCATATCACTATTCTGCACCGCCGCAGGACCTTCCTGCCAGTGGCAATGGCACCCAGGGGCAGATTGCAGGAAAATATTGGCCTGGGAGATTTGTATGAAAACTGGCCCATGGGAGAGATGTGCATCGTTTTTTGTGTTCGTGTCGTTCTTCGTTTTTCGGCCGCCATGGAAAATGCCGTTTTTTTTTGGTTCGGGTCGTTTTTTTCGCGAAAAATCGATTTTTAGTTAGTGCGCGCTAACTCCCCGTTAGCGCGCACTAACAGGAGTTAGTGCGCACTAACAAAAACCGTTAGATTTTGCTACTTTTTGTTAGTTTTTGTTAGTTTTTGTTAGTGCGCACTAACGGGGAGTTAGCGCGCACTGACTCCCGTTAGTGCGCACTAATCAGAAAAACGAATTTTTGCGAAAAAATGGGAAAATCCTGATTTTTTTCGGGCTCCCTGAAACATGCCGAATTGGACAATTTCGTTGCAATTTTCCAATTCGGCAAAAACGAATGCACATCTCTATGTCTGACGCCTTCATGCACTATCCCTGCAACACATGTATCAACAGTTCCCAAAGCACACTAAGTCACCCCTGAAACTCAGCAGACTGCAGCCAAAATATCTCCAAAATAAACACGATCTTTCCTAAATAACTAAGACGCTGAACACATTCTAGAGACCACGGGCGAGCAGAGTTGCAGCTCCCCGTTCCATCCAATCAAATTGTTTGGGCCCCCTACACATCTGCTTATATCTCTTCTAGAGATATATTCTGGATTCTTGGTCTGGCTCTTGAACCAGTTGCAAGTGATGATACTGCAGGCCATGGTCAGTCATACACAAACACGCTCAGTCACAAACAGATTTTTCACATTGCAGAAACTTTAATGGCACATGCACACTAACAACCACAAAGACACATAGGGGCTGATGTAATAATTATGCGCAGAAAGCGGGCACTGAACAGTCAGCGTCCGCTTTCTTAATGTGCCCTCAGGCACCCCCCCGGGGGGCGGCATACAATATTTAAATTAGGGATCGCATTAGCAAGACGGCGCGAGGGTAGCTTGCGCGCCCCTAGCACTTCCTTGCTAACGAGAACCAGATTGGCGTCGGCCGTCCACTGGTTTTCCTAAACACCGCACAGCCACACAGCCAGGGTGTTCAGGAAACGGACACTTGTCAATTGAGCATCCATTTCCTGCACCTGACTGCCGGCGTTTTGTTTTTTTAACTATTTTTTTTAAAGTTTATTTAGTTTCGTTTTTCCTCCTAATTAATATCACAATGATATTAAGTAGGAGGCTTTTCTGTACTAGTTTAAGGAGCACTCAAAAATGTGCATCCTGGGCACACATTTTTTTCTTGTGTCGGGAGTGAATAGCTAATAGGCTCATTCACATGCATTTGCATGTGATGAGCGTTATTATTTTCTCTCCGTGGTGGACGAGCGTTGTAGAGCTCCTTAAACTAGTACAGAAAAGCAGAAAAATCTGCTTTTCAGTACTGTGCCGGGGCAGGGAGCGGCCTGTGCCGGGGCAGGGAGCTGGTGACGCGCGCAAGTTATGCCTGCCAGAGGCAGGCGTAACTCAACAAAATAAGGTAGGGGAGGGAGATTTAGTTAGGGCTGGGGGGTGGGTTAGGTAGGGGAAGGGAGGGAAAGGTGGGGGGGCGGGGGACAAAAAAAATTTCCCTCCGATGCCGCTCCGATTTCGGAGCGGCATCGGAGTGAACGGAGGCAGGCTGCGCAGCTCGGCGCGCGCAGGCTTCCGATTTTGGACAGTGTACTTTTGCGCAGCGTATCTTTTAAAATCTGGCTTACTTTTGTTTGCGCTGGTTATGCGAACAAAAGTACGCGCGCGTGTACTTTTTTAAAATCTGCCCCACGGTGAGCACTGCTGCATCCTGGTGTAAAGTTCTAGCTTGCTGCCAGCCCTTCCCCATTCTGCAGCAGCCCCCCTCCCTTTCCCAAGCTCAATCTCTAGGAGACTCACTGGTTCCAGGGAAAGCTGCTTCTCTCAGAGCTCAGTGCAGTCACCTCAGACCGAAGTCTCTTCGGCACTTCCTCCTGGCTCACCCCCTTCCGACCTGGGCCTGAGCTTGGCCTCCATTCTCTGCAACCCTCCCACCACTCTAGCGCATTCCCAATGACTGCAGGCTACCCAGTCTGCTGCTTTTATGGTTCCCCAGGCTCTGCTCTGCCTACCGACTCCAGGGGAGGGGGGACCAGAAGTGATCCACACTGTTCCCTGAGCTTATAAAAAGAGAAAATTAAGCCCTGGCAGAGACTGGGGAGAGCCACTAACCCAAAGCAGTACAGCTCCAGATGGAATCCTGCTTTTTCCTTATGGAGCCAGGGCTGGTGCAAGGGTCTTACTACTCAAACTTTCAAAAAGAATTTAAAAACGTTTCTATTCCTAAAAGCTTTTCCAACATAGTTATTATAGTTATATATTAATTTTTACTCTACTTTAATTATTGTTCTACTTTTATTATTTTTCATATTTCCTCTCCACTATAATTTTCTCTATTATTCTACGTAACAGCATTATTTTTATATTCTTCACATTCTGTTTATCATTATTGTTGTATGTGAACCAATGTGACGGCTATGACTGAATGTCGGTACACAAAAAACAAACACACACATAAATAAATAAATATTAGGTGACATAGGCGAACCCTACAGCCTTGCACCCACTCCTGCTCCCACTCTTCTCACAAATAAATTAAATTATGCATTTATAGTAACAGATTTTACATGAAAAAGAATATTCAGTGTTCTGAGGTAAAAATATCACTTAAAATATGTATATTATTCACATGCACTTCTGTGGTACCAACCGGAAAACTCTGCAAAAAAGACACCTGCAATCTTATGGTGTTGAGTCTATTGTAAAGCATTTCGGCCCTCAGAAAGCTTTAGGTAAACTTAATTACAATATATTAAACCTCCCATATGAAAAGTGCACTAACTGCCAGCACTCAAACAGTAACAACACTACCTATGAAAAGGCAACACTTCAAATATTACACCAGGCCCCTAAAACACCAATACACCTGATATTAGGAAAACAGAACAAGCCAAGCTGAAACTACATGCTAGCAAAATACCTCACCTCAGTCACACATGCAGAACACAGATGGACCCTCACCAAATACAGAATAAAGAGACAAAATATAACTAGAAACATGCAGGCAAAATCTGAATTATAAACCGTAACAAGATAGACTCCGTATACAGTGCAACAATGTAAAAACATTCTTCATTAGACATCAAACAATAAAATCAAGATATATGAACCATCAATCATAATAGTAAAACCATAATTATAAAAAGAATAAAAATTCAAAACAGCTGATGAAAGAATACACAATAATTATTTTTTAATTATTCCTAAATACCCTTAAAAGTAGAATATAAAAAAAAATAAAATATAGAAGACATCAGATAACACTCAATTATTAAAACTAATAAGAAATAAAAAATCCCCTGCTCTCCATACCTGGGAACTTTTGATGTCAAGTCACCCTGAGATTGTCATGGATTAGTTTGGGGAGCGAGTGGTACAACTTTTTCCTCTCTCTCTCTCTCACATACCCATATTCTTCAACACACACACACACATACTTGCTTACTCACACACCCTCACACACATGTTCTCTCTCATATGCTCTCTCATATACACATACATATGCTCTCACATTGTCTTTCACACACATACATGCACACTCTTTCCCCAGAACATACAAACAGCTTCTTTCTCGCGTACCCATGCTTTTGCTCACATGCACATATGCTCCTACACATGTTCACCCACGTGCTGTCTTACATGCTATTTGATCACACATATGCTCTCTCTCTTAGACACACACACAAACACTTGCTCTCTCTCGCCGCGGACACACCAATAACAGAAACCTGCTCTTTGGGCCTGTGCTACGTCTCTCACACATACATACACATTCTGTCTTACATTCTATTTACTCATACAGATACTCATTCTCTCTCTCTCTCTCCAAGGAATATCAGCCTTCTTTCTTCAGCTATGTGGCTCCACTGACATAAGAGCCTTGTTGCCGCAGAGCTCGCAAGTGCAAAAGCATCTTTTGGCCATGCAGCCATTTAGGTGCAACCAGTGGTGGCTCAAGGCAATCTGCTGCCTGAGGCAGGGAAGAGATGGAGCTCCCCCCAACCCGAGGCATGGTGCAGTGTAAATCAAATCACCGAGATAGCAAGGAGGTGGTACCCCCTTGGAGTCTGGTCCTCTTGATGATTTTAAATGTTGGGGAAGTGCACGGACAGGGATGAGAGTTCCCAGAGGTGTGGCAGATGAGAGGGACAGGGATATTTCTGGCAATCCTGTCCCATTTCTTAAGCCTACCATCTACATCCCACCATTCCCCAGCATTTGCACCCTGGGGAAGTGGGAGATGGGACAGATGGTGAGGGTCTATGCGTGGCATACTTTCTTGTGGTTAATGAAAGGGTATTAGGTGCTTGGTGAACCTTACAGCCTTGCTCTTCCACACCCCAAGCTCTCACCACAGCCAATTAAAAATTATGTAACAACAACAGATTTTACATGAAAAAGGATTTTCAAAGTGCAGTTTTCTGATGTCAAAATATCACTTAAAACAACATGGCACTGCTGTGATGCCAGTGAGAAGACGCTGCAAAAAAGACACTTGGAGCCCATATGGTATTAGGCCTATTGTAAAAATGTGTTTGGTTTGGGCTTAGTCCTTAAGAAAGCCATGAATAAACTGAATTACAATTATAATATTATAAACCTCCCTTACCAAAATAGCACTGACATCCAGCACTCAAAAGGTAAGAACCCTATCCATGAAAATGCAACAATTGCAATATTACACCAGGCCCTAAAAAACAAATACATCCCCTATTAAGAAAACAAACAAGAGAGGTTGTTATAGATCACTAAATAGAAATTACACAATAGCAGAATACATTTCTAGCACACATTAGAGCACAGACATTCACCAAATACAGAATAAAATGACCGTAAAGTAAAAATAGAAATATGCAGACAAAAACTGAATTGGAAATTGCAAAAATCCAGACTCTGTATGCAGCTTAACAATGGAAAAACAGAAATATCACCATTCTCCATCAAACAATAAAATCAGGAAATATAAAATATCAATCACAATAATAAAACCATACTAATAAAAAACATATTTCAAGGCAGCTGATAAACAGAATAACATTCTAAAATTAATTTCATAACAAATTCATTAAATTTAAAAACTTCCCAAACACCAAAAAAATATCAAAATATCAGACACATCAAATAACATCCAACAATAATTAAAATGAATAAGAATAAAACAATTTCCAGCTTTCCATACCTATCACCCTGAAATTGTCCTGGATTCAGGGGAAGGGGTGAGGTCTACACACAACTTTCTTCACTCTCTCTCCTCTACACACACTTTCTAACACACATATGCTCATTCTCACATACAAGTTCGCTCACATTTACACATGCTGTCACATACACACGTTAACACTGACATATTCTGACACATTCGCTCATAATCCCATATGCTTTCACATACACTCATATGCTCTTTCACACACAAGCTTGCTCACACTTTCACATAAACACACACTCACTCATATAAGCTCGCTCACACAAGCTCACTCACGTGCTTATTCTCCATATGATCTCATACACACACATATTCACATGATCCCCTTTCCCTTCCTTCTCACTTACCCCTTTCTCTTCTCTTTCATCCTCTCACTCTCTCAACCCCCTTTGCTTTCCTTCTCTCCCTCTTCTCAAACACTCCTTACCTCGGCCCTTCCCTCCACCTTCTTTCTACCCTTTTCACTCAATCCCTTCCCTTCCATTCTCACTCACTCACACTCATTCACCCCTTTCACTTAAACCCCACACACCAGGTCTCTTCTTTCTTTCTGCCTGCAGGATGTAGGATCCCCACAAGCACGTCAAAATCCAGCGCCGGCCTGGGATCCCTACAGGCATGTTTAGCTGTTGCTACTGTTGTCTTCTTGCCCTTGGGGCCTGGGATCAGTGCAGGCGTGTCATAACTCTGTGCCACCGCCGATGCTATCTTCTTTCTGCTCACTGGGGCTGTGATCTCTGTGGGCACATCATAATTCCAACTGTCGCCAGAGTCTTCTTTCCTGAGATCCCTGTGGGCACGTCATAAATCTTTTCCGCCACCGCCGCCATCTTCTTGCCGGGGATGGATCCCTGTATTGCATTGGCCTGTGACAGGGGTCTCTTCACTTCAGTCGCATGGCTGAAGAAAAGAGGGCCGTTGTCAGCCGGGCCGTGTGGCTGAAAAGAAAGAGGCCCCTGTCAGCCGGGCCACGCGGCTGAAGAAAAGAGGCCACTGTCAGCTGGGCCATGAGGCAAAAAAGAGACAAATGACAGCAACCTCTTATCTTTAGCTGTGTGGCCCGGCCGACAGGGGCTTCTTCTTTTCAGCCACGAGGCCCAGCTGACAGAGATCTCATTCTTTTCTATGGCCCGGCCCACAGCAGTGTCTTCTTTTCCTCCATGCGGCCTGGCACGTTAGCCCTGCAACCATGTGACTGGTCTGACTGGCCCACCGGGGCATGCCCGAAGCCCCGATAGGCCAATCCACTCTGATGGCACCCTTCCCCTTGTTGCCACATGGGACAGACCTCCCCCCTCGCTCCCCCCCCCCCCTTAGCACGTCTCTGGAAAGGAGAGAAAAGTAGTTGTATGAACCTACAACAGGGCCCAGGAACATTTTATTGGAGATTTGGAGGAGAAGTGCAAAAGGTATCTCCCAGATACTGAAAAGGAGTTGAAAAGAAGGACTTGTTCCTTTGAGATACTGTGAGATTAAGGAGTATGAGCAGACAGCATGGTGGAGGTAGGAGATAACTGACTGTGTAATATGAAATCCATCTTTGATACGTCACCTAGATTAAGAGGGAAGAAATCAACTTGCCCTGAACCCATGGGAGCGAAGAAATCATTCACCTAAAGGCTAAATGAATTGGCTTTATCATCTTAAACTTTAATCGAGGCTGTAAGAAGTCACAAATTTATTTAGAAGCACTTGTTCTATCTAAAAGTGAATCAATCAGCTGTAAAGTACTTTATTTCATGATCTGACAATCTATCAGTAAAAGTATTGTTGGAAACCATCCAGGCGTTCTATGTTTTTCCTCACTTCATGACTTTGATGCTTGCCTGTACTATTATCATCACTGCAATATACATTAACTTGGAACTTGGAATTAAAAGTTAGCAATGTGAAGGACCTTGAAAGAAATATTTCCCTCCCACTCAGGGAACCCTGCAATAATGTCTTTAACCATCTGCAGGTGAAGTGTTTAAAACTGAAAATCGAGATTACGGCCAGGTTCAACCATCACAGGGGTTACACAGATGTGTAGGGAAGGCAGCCAAGTGAGAAACACTTCAGTACAGTCCAGAGCCTGGGATAGGGCAGCCAAGTAAGAAACATTTCAATACAATCTGGAAGTCTGGGGCAGGTAGCCATGTGAGAAACACCTCAATACAGACGAGATGTGGGAGGCAGGCAGCCAAGTAAGAAACATTTCAATAAAGTCCATAAAGTTGTAATCCAGAGGTGCAGGGCTGGTAGCCAAGTGAGAAAGCAATGGAGGCAGATGTAAATGGGAAGACAATTGGAGGATAGGAACCCCAATAAAGATTAGAAGGCTGGAGACCCGGAGGCTAGAGACTAGGAGGTTGGAGCTCGCTCACTCGGTATAGAAGACTGGCATCAGGACACTGGACAAATAGGCACTTTGTACAGTGCATTTCCACTATCACCAGCTTCAGGGACAGCTGCAAATTTTGATATGTAGCAGTTAATCTATACGGAACATACAGCAATTGAACCCTGCATTCATTATTTATGTTTATATTATTTATATTTAGTTTTATTTTATTTATTATTATTTTTTTTTATCTATTCTTTATCTGGAAAAATATATATATTTTTAATTTTCTCAATTATTTATTTTAAAAAAACCCTTATCTTAGTGCAATGTTCTTCATTAATTCCACAGATTGCGCTGAATACAAAATCAGCTGAGACCCAAGCCCCCTCCCAAAACAATTTCACTTAGCCGATCCATCGGGTATCTGATGAAGCCGGCAGGCTGGGTTCTGACTCCGGGTCCTCAATCTGGACCCAGGTCTGATGCCATAGCCTGGCCCAGAGACCAGGTCTCAACTCATGGGCCTCGGCCTAGGTCAGGACCCAAACTGAGGCCCGACACTGGGGCCTGGCCCGGGACCCAATGCCAAGGCCTCGACCCAGACCCTGGCCTGACGCCAGGGCCTGGCCCAGAAGCCTGGTACTGATGCCTAGGCTTCAGCATAGGCCAATCTCCAGCCTCTGGGCAGGGCCCAGATCTAGGCCCAATGTCAGGGCCCAGTGTGATGCACTTTGAAATAAAGTTCGCCGAATGTGCTTAGCTATTGTTGGCCAGCGTTTTGCTGTCAAAGCTGCTTCTGGGCAAAACAATGTTAACAAATTCAACGGATTTTGTATTCAGCGCAATCTGTGGAATTAATGGAGAACATTGCACTAAGATAAGGGTTTTTTTAAAAATAAATAATTGAGAAAATTAAAAATATATATATTTTTCCAGATAAAGAATTTTTTTGATACAATAAAATATTGGGAAGGATTTAAAGGTTTTTGATTGATGATTAGAGCTACCAAAGCATAGTTCATGTTTGATAAACAAATGCATGCTTGGCTCTGAAGTCTTTTCCTCCTTTTAATGGTGAATTCATTATCTATAGAATTTGCAACAAATTAGTTCACAGGGAATCTTCTGCCAAGAATGACCCTGCAGGCATCCTTCCAACACTCTTTATGGAAGATGGTAGGTCATTGTTTGTGTTGCATCTTCATGACTTTGATCCATTTTGACTCTTCTTTGGTAGAGGTCCTGGGGCCTTCTGCCATGGCTCATCCCCAAAGTCAGGGACTGCTATGAGGTGTGCCAGTGGTAGAAGAGGCAGGACTTGGGGCTGGCTGTTGAAAGGCCTGGATGGCCTGCAGTAAAATAGTATTTAAATTGTTTACTGCTGACACTAACAGGTAGATATTTAAAACAAATCATCTATGTAAGTTAGCTAGATAAGACTTATCTGGCTAACATATGGGATATAGTATCAGAATATGTGCTCAATCGCTCAGGCTCTTGCCCTATACAGGGCTACAAACATTTTCATGGCAACAATAGCACTCGGTTTTCACTTCATTTACCAATTCCCATTAAGTAATAATTTTTATTTTTTCTGTTTAATTATATTTTTATATGTTTATATAATTTAATATTACTTATCTTTTTGTGTTCGTTCTAAAAACCGCTCTAGTTTTTAACACCATTCCGTGAAAGCTTCTTCCAACACCTCCTCTTGTGACTCCAAGTTGCCTGACTAAAAGGCAATTCAACCACCCGCTATTTTTGTGACTGTTAAAAACTCCGACCTCCCAACAATGTTTCGGGAGGTCGGAGTTTTTAACAGTCACAAAAATACTGGGTGGTTGACACAAGTTCTAGCCATACAGCAGATATAACTTATCTGGCTAGGCCTATATTTTCTAACCTACCGCGGCGTCATGAATCGCAACTTGGAGTCACGAGAGGAGGTGTTGGAAGAAGCTTTCACGGAATGATGTTAAAAACTAGAGCGGTTTTTAAAACGAACACAAAAAGATAAGTAATATTAAATTATATAAATATATAAAAATATAATTAAACAGAAAACATAAAAATTATTACTTAATGGGAATTGGTAAATGAAGTGAAAACCGAGTGCTATTGTTGCTATGAAAATGGTTGTAGCCCTGTATAGGGCAAGAGCCTGAGCGATTGAGCACATATTCTGATACTAATTCCCTGGGTTTTGAAAAAAATGTGTTAAATTCAAGTGATAAGTAGAATAGTCCTCAAGTGTTTGAGTAGTGTGTATAGATATACAGTGTGAGGATATTAGCCCTGGAACATAGAATTATTGTTTTCCTTGGTGAATAACATATGGGATATACAGCAGCAAAGTTTATGTTGCTCACTATCCTAGTATTTATCGTCACTTAGGGGGTCATTTTTCAAAGCGATCACTCATGAAAAGTCCCTTTCCACGTGAGATCACTAAAAAGGGGCGGTGTCAAGACTGGAACAGGAGGAGTCGGGGCGGCACTGGGGCAGACACCGCAAGGACAACGTGGATGGCAAAAAGGCAAAGAGCCTATTTTGCACCCAATAGCACCACCTTTTATGATGGCGCTATTGGGTGCGAAAGCTGGCAGCGATCGCACCGCAGGGGTGTGATCGCTGCTGGCTTTCGCAGCCCCCCCCCCCCCCGCCCCCTGTATCGCGCGATTCATGACGCCGCGGTAGGTTAGAAAATATAGGCCTTAGCCAGATAAGTTATATCTGTTGTATGGCAGGTCTACCTTATCCGATTAATTTAATTAGATAAGTCTGAATATCGGCACTTATCTCGCTAAAGCCTAGATTCATCATTTTGCTATATGTTTTATAAGAATAGCACCAGCGATAAAAATAAGGACCATGGTTAGGGTAATTTTCCTGATACCACATAGCTATTTCATTGCAATGCATAGAGAGAGAGAGAGAGAGAGAGAGGGAGAGAGCACCTCAGTAGAAGCTCATAAAATAGTTAACTATTTATACCACTGTAAGAGGGGGCACTAGTAACTTGGGGTGAGGTTTGTGGGATGAGTTGGGTTTGGGGGGCCAGTTTAACCTGCACAGTCAAATGTACAAACAGCACAGTTGCTCTCAGAGAAGATTTAATGTGATTTGGAGTGATGAAAGATAAAAGAAAAGTAGATTTGTATCATGTTCTCTCTTTCTAGCTTGATGCACTATATCCCTAATGCCTTAACGTCTGCGATAATGCCCTAATGTGATTTGATGAATTGCCCCCTAAGTTAGTCAGGTAAGTAGCCTGCTCTATTCCACCCAATGGATATCCAGCTATCTACTTAGCTGGATAAGAGGCGTACATGTATCTGGCTAAGTGGCGGTCGCCGAACTTAGCCAGATATTCAGCAATTGTACGTAGTTTAATATCGGCATCACAGTTACTTAGCCCTTGAGACAAACTTCTACTCTACAACCTACGTCAGCTGCTGTTGCACCAATGTCTGCTGCCTCTGGGCCCTGCAGATATGAATCATCTCTCCACAGATGTGCTGGAGGTCTCACTATTGGTTTGTGGCCTGAAGCTGTTGGTCTTTGTGGAGGCTGCCCAGAGTTGCTCTAGCTGCAGTGTTGCTTTTGGGCTTGGGGCTGTTCGTTGGGTATTTCTTGTTCTTCTTGCTCTGGAGTGGATGGCATCACCAGGTTTGATTGTGACTCACTACTTGCTAGCTACAGGGCTATCTCAGATTCCACCATGCATGGGTACTTCTCCTACTCCATTGTCCAAAAGGTAGGGTTGTAGAGCATGATCCCCTATGGCTATGCTGAGCAACTCTGTTTCCTTCACTTACTCTTGTTGCAGCTCCACTTCCTGTGGTTGCTTTGGGCCTGCTTGTGATCCTATCTCCTGGACAGTGGGAGCTGTCTCTTGTGGGCTGGCTCCTGTCTGCTGGGTCCTGGGTGCTAGAACTTGTGAAAATAAACAAATAAGCATGTCAGTTACAACATTAACACTTGAGAACTGCACATAAGCTTTAAACCTTCTAAATGACATATGTGAAAAGTCTATAAAATATGTAATACTGCAGGCCCCCAGCTAAATTGTGTCAAAAGTTTACTTCCTACCTTTGCTGCAGTATCAAGAGTTGGTGACAGAGCTTCAAACAACTCAGGGCCCAGCTCCTGCCTTAGGGCCTCATTATGTGAAAGGCTGTTATTGCAAGTGCACTATTAGCCCAATTTGGGCTATATTGCTGGTATATCACGGTTCATGATGTCTCCTGTTTCAATGGAGAGAGCATTGCCATAGTGTCTCCTCCCTAGACAGGTATTTGTATCCCTATGGGAGGCCCACCTAGTAACTCGAGGTGAGGTTTAAGTATTAGTGTAGGGGGTTAGGGGCCACTTTCACATTCAACATGAGATGTACGAACAGAACAGTGGTCTCTTGTGAAGATTTGATGACCTACGGAGTGAGAAAACTCACTCCAAGATGAGATTTGTGCAATGTTCTCTCCACCTAGCTTGTTGTTACCCAGGTAGAGAGTCCATCAAGCTAGGGGGCACTCCATGAAGTTAGCATGTGGCACATTTAAAACTAATAGGAGAAAGTTCTTTTTCACTCAACGCACAATTAAACTCTGAAATTTGTTGCCAGAGGATGTGACAGTGCAGTTAGTGTAGCTATGTTTAAAAAAGAATTGGATAAGATCTTGGTGGAGAAGTCCATTACCTGCTATTAAATAAGTTGACTTAGAAAATAGCCACTACTATTACTAGCAAGTAGCAACAGTAGCATGAAATAGATTTATGGGGTTATTTTCTAAAGCTAGCGCACACGATATCAGGGAGGGGTAGCCACCGGAAGGGAAGGAGTTAGGGCGGCACCGGGGCAGACGCCGCGAAGACAGCACGGACGAAGAAAAGGTAAGGAGCCTCTTCGCTTCCAATTTTGCACCCAATAGCACCACCTTTTTATGATGGCGCTATTGGGTGTGAAAACCGGCAGTGATCACACCGCGGAGGTGCGATCACTGCCAGCTATTGCAGGCCTGCCCTCCCTCTTCGCCCCCCACCCCCCTGCACCGTGCGATTCATAGAGCTAAGAACATAAGAAATTGCCATGCTGGGTCAGACCATCAAGCGCAGCATCCTGTTTCCAACAGAGGCCAAACCAGGCCACAAGAACCTGGCAATTACCCAAACACTAAGAAGATCCCATGCTACTGATGCAATTAATAGCAGTGGCTATTCCCTAAGTAAATTTGATTAATAGCCGTTAATGGACTTCTCCTCCAAGAACTTATCCAAACCTTTTTTGAACCCAGCTAAACTAACTGCACTAACCACATCCTCTGGCAACAAATTCCAGAGCTTTATTGTGCGTTGAGTGAAAAAGAATTTTCTCTGATTAGTCTTAAATGTGCTTCTTGCTAACTTCATGGAATGTCCCTAGTCCTTCTATTATTTGAAAGTGTAAATAATACACTACATCTACTTGTTCAAGACCTCTCATGATTTTAAACACCTCTATCATATCCCCCCTCAGCCGTCTCTTCTCCAAGCTGAACAGCCCTAACCTCTTCAGCCTTTCCTCATAGGGGAGCTGTTCCATCCCCTTTATCATTTTGGTTGCCCTTGTTTGTACCTTCTCCATCGCAACTATATCTTTTTTGAGATGCGGCGACCAGAATTGAACACAGTATTCCAGGTGCGTTCTCACCATGGAGCGATATAGAGGCATTATGACATTTTCCGTTTTATTAACCATTCCCTCCCTAATAATTCCTAACATTCTGTTTGCTTTCTTGACTGCTGCAGCA
The DNA here is from genome assembly GCF_901001135.1 of Rhinatrema bivittatum. Taxonomy (NCBI): domain Eukaryota; kingdom Metazoa; phylum Chordata; class Amphibia; order Gymnophiona; family Rhinatrematidae; genus Rhinatrema; species Rhinatrema bivittatum. Next base: position 574,407,321 of record NC_042617.1, read on the forward strand.
CACTGAGCCGACGATTTTAAAGTATTATCAACTATGATGCCTAGATCTTATTCCTGGGTGGTAGCTCCTAATATGGAACCTAACATCATGTAACTACAGCAAAGGTCATTTTCCCCTATATGCAACACCTTGCACTTGACCACATTAAATTTCATCTGCAATTTGGATGCCCAATCTTCCAGTTTTGCCAGGTCTTCCTGTAATGTATCACAATCCGCTTGTGATTTAACTACTCTGAATAATTTTGTATCATCTGCAAATTTGATAACCTCACTGCACCAAGTGCAATAGTTTGTTTAAGTTGCCTCAATCTGTTTATTTGTAATACCGTGCATGCATCTGCATTATTCTGCTACAATTGTTTTAAACCTATTTAATTGCCTTAAGGTTCCCTCATATCCCAACTTGTTTTGCTTTCCAATACAACTGTTTACTAGCCCTCCATCCAATAATGCCCCCACACGCTTACCATAGTCCACCCATTTACCCACTCGGACCCCCCTCTAAACTATTCCTCCCCTCTTACAGCCACCACAACACTCAAAAAAGGCGTCTGACCTCCATCCCTATATCTCCCACCTCCCAAGCCCTTACCATCTCCCTCATTTCACTTCTACTCATCAACGCCCAATCCCTTAAACAAAAAACACACCTTCTCAACGATATTCTAACTGACTCCAAACCAGAAATCTTTGCAGTAACTGAAACCTGGTTCAAACCCTGCGACACCCCCCTCATTAACCAACTACCTTCCGAAAACTATGACATTTTCTCTATCCCCCGAAAAAAGAAAAGAGGAGGGGGCCTACTCCTCATAGCTAAAAAAGAATTCAAGCTCACCTCACAAACCTGCAATATTCCCAACCAATATGAAGTAGGCCTGTTCAAATCGCAATCCCTACAAATATGCCTTATATATACCCCTCCTGGTCTACTAGAAAAAGACCCCTCCCCCCTCATTGAATTCCTCACCATCTCCCTCTCCCCCGACATCCCCACAATACTCCTTGGCGACTTTAACCTGCATGTTGACACCATCCCACAATCCCCTACATGCGAAGCCTTCATCACAACCTTAGACGCAATGGGCCTTACCCAACTCATCCACTCTCCAACCCACAAAGCTGGTCATACCCTTGACCTCATTTTCACCAACTCACTCATAAACATCATCCACTCCCCCACATGCCTTCCTGTCCCCTGGTCCGATCACTCCATCATCAACACAATTCTCTCTCTATAAACCCCTCCCACCTCCTCCCCTACCCAGCCTAAATCCTTCCAATTCCGTAAAACCTGCCCTATAGATACCCTGGCCACGGCTTGCTCCAACATCCCAAAACATATTGACCTGGAGACAGCAGATAGTGCTATATCCACCTGGACAGAAACTACCCTGAAAATCGCCAACAACCTATGCCCATTCATTCAAAAAATAATCACTCAAACCAAATCATCTAAAAAACCCTGGTACACCCAGACACTCAAAACCCAAAAAATCCAGCTTAGAACAGCAGAAAGACACTGGCGCAAACACCCCACCACTGCCACAAAAACCATTTATTACCAACTCATGCACGCATATAGAAACACTATTCAAACTACAAAAAAGGAATACTATGCCAAGAAAATTCACCACCTCCAATTCAACCCAAAAGCACTGTTCACCCTAGTCTCAAATCTTACCAAACCTAATATGTCTACACCCCAAGTCCCCTCCACACAGACCCGATGCAATGATATTGCCCTATTCTTTAAGAACAAAATATCTAACATCACCGCCAAGTTTACCCCTAACACCAAAAATTCCCCCAACACTAATAGTATAACCCCCCCATCCTACACACACCTAACATCCTCACTTCCTTTGAACCCTCCTCAACACTAGAAATAGAAAACATTTTAAAAAAGATGAGACCCTCCTCCCACCCCTCAGACACTATCCCTACTAAACTACTACTCGCTATTCCTAAAACAATAGCCACTTCACTCTCCAAAATTGTGAATTGCTCCCTGGAACACGGCCTGGTACCCAACTCCCTGAAACAAGCTGTGGTCAAACCTATCCTAAAAAAACCCTCCCTTGATCCTTCCAACCTATCCAACCTCCGTCCCATCTCCAATCTCCCTTTCCTCTCCAAAATCATTGAGAAACTAGTTAACTCCCGCCTCTCTGACCACATAGAACAATCCAACATACTCCCACCTACACAACATGGCTTTCGTAAACACCTCAGTACGGAATCCCTACTCCTTTCCCTCACAGACACCATAATCAAAGGAATGGATGCCGGTAAATCCTATCTCATTGCCATGCTAGATATTTCCGCTGCTTTCGATACTGTAAATCATAACATCCTCATCAACACTCTCACCAATATAGGAATCTCAGGTACTGCCCTCTCCTGGATAAAGTCCTTCCTCCAAAACCGCACCTACACAGTCCTCACTGATAATTTCACATCCCCCCCTGTTAATCTCGACTGTGGCGTCCCCCAAGGATCCTCCCGCTCTTCCACGCTATTCAACATCTACTGCTCCCCCTCACAAACCTCCTTTCCAACCTTGGTATTACACACTTCATCTATGCAGATGATGTGCAAATACTCATGCCCTTCACAGATACTGTACTCACTGCACTACATAAATGGGACACCATTCTCACCTCCATTAACCAACTTCTCACTGACATGCACTTAGCCCTTAACCCTCAGAAAACTGAACTCCTCCTCATCTCCTCCAAACATGCACCTATACCCTGTCCCTCCACGATTCAGACTCCTAACTTTACCTCCGACACAAGAAACTTGGGTGTTATACTTGACAACCAACTAACATTCAAACCATATATCAAATCTATCCTTAGCAGTTGCTATTTCAAACTCCAAACCCTCAAAAAACTCAAACCCCTCCTCTACTTCCATGACTTCCGCACAGTACTCCAATCACTAATTTTTTCAAAAATCGATTACTGTAACGCACTCTTACTTGGACTCCCTGCCACCCACATCAGACCTCTCCAACTCCTTCAAAACGCTACTGCACGCATCCTCTCTAATGTCAAGAAGAAAGACCACATTACCCCCACCCTCATTAATCTCCATTGGCTGCCCATCCATTCACGCATCCTATACAAGACCCTTACCCTCATCCACAAAAGTATTACTAACGAACACTACAACTGGTTAAACCCACCCTTCCTCCCTCGTACCTCCACAAGACCTACCCGCTCCTCCCTTCGTGGAACCCTTATTCCTCCATCTATAAAATCTACAAGACTCATCTCCACCACCAATAGGGCCCTTTCCCTCGCAGGCCCTTCCCTGTGGAACTCCATGCCTCTTGACCTTCGCACCGAAACCTCCACACCCACCTTTAAAAAGAAACTCAAAACCTGGCTCTTCCTCCAAGCATACCCCCAATCACCTTCACCACCTATAAACACCTTAACCCAACCTCCATCTAGTACTAACTAGCGATGTGAATCGTGTCCTCGATCGTCTTAACGATCGATTTCGGCTGGGAGGGGGAGGGAATCGTATTGTTGCCGTTTGGGGGGGTAAAATATCGTGAAAAATCGTGAAAAATCAAAAAAACGTAAAATCGCAAAACCGGCACATTAAAACCCCCTAAAACCCACCCCCGACCCTTTAAATTAAATCCCCCACCCTCCCGAACCCCCCCCCCCCAAATGACTTAAATAACCTGCGGGTCCAGCGGCGGTCCGGAACGGCAGTGGTCCGGAACGGGCTCCTGCTACTGAATCTTGTTGTCTTCAGCCGGCGCCATTTTCGAAAATGGCGCCGAAAAATGGCGGCGGCCATAGACGAACACGATTGGACGGCAGGAGGTCCTTCCGGACCCCCGCTGGACTTTTGGCAAGTCTTGTGGGGGTCAGGAGGCCCCCCCAAGCTGGCCAAAAGTTCCTGGAGGTCCAGCGGGGGTCAGGGAGCGATTTCCCGCCGCGAATCGTTTTCGTACGGAAAATGGCGCCGGCAGGAGATCGACTGCAGGAGGTCGTTCAGCGAGGCGCCGGAACCCTCGCTGAACGACCACCTGCAGTCGATCTCCTGCCGGCGCCATTTTCCGTACGAAAACGATTCGCGGCGGGAAATCGCTCCCTGACCCCCGCTGGACCTCCAGGAAATTTTGGCCAGCTTGGGGGGGGGGCCTCCTGACCCCCACAAGACTTGCCAAAAGTCCAGCGAGGGTCCGGAAGGACCTCCTGCCGTCCAATCGTGTTCGTCTATGGCCGCCGCCATTTTTCGGCGCCATTTTGGAAAATGGCGCCGGCTGAAGACAACAAGATTCAGTAGCAGGAGCCCGTTCCGGACTGCTGCCGTTCCGGACCGCCGCTGGACCTGCAGGTTATTTAAGTCATTGGGGGGGGGGGGTTCGGGAGGGTGGGGGATTTAATTTAAAGGGTCGGGGGTGGGTTTTAGGGGGTTTTAGTGTGCCGGCTCACGATTCTAACGATTTATAACGATAAATCGTTAGAATCTCTATTGTATTGTGTTCCATAACAGTTTAAGACGATATTAAAATTATCGGACGATAATTTTAATCGTCCTAAAACGATTCACATCCCTAGTACTAACACCCCCACCACAAGACCCACACCCATTCCCTCAAGACACCCACAAACCCCTCACTTAACATCATGCACACAATAAATTTTCACTCTTTAGCACCGTACATATCCTCTTACCCCTTTCACTGTTGCCCATGCGCATATTCAAATATTGCACACAACCTATGTACATACCACTTGTTCATTGTTTCCTTGTACATATTTTCTCCTCACGTTTCCGTCTTCATCCCCCCGCCCCCTCCTTTGTCTCGATCACCCCCTCCCCTCCCTCCCCTATTTATCTAGTTATTGATCTGTTACTATGTTTTTAGGTTACACTATGTTCCTTGTAAAGGCTTTGCCTATATATATCCTTGTTATAAGTTATCTTTAAACCGGCACGATGTGCAAACAGTTGCCGGTATATAAAATTAAATAAATAAATAAATAAATAAATAAAAAATCTTATTCCTTTCCAGATCATTTATATATATATTGAATAGCACCGGTCCAAGTACAGATCCCTGAGGCACTCCACTGTTTACCCTTTTCCACTGAGAAAATTGACCATTTAATCCTACTCTCTGTTTCCTGTCTTTTAACCAGTTTGTAATCCACGAAAGGACATCGCCTCCTATCCCATGACTTTTCAGTTTTCTTAGAAGCCTCTTATGAGGGCGCATTTTTTCAAACGCCTTCTGAAAATCCAAATACACTAAATCTATCGGTTCACCTTTATCCACATGTTTATTAACCCCTTCACAAAAAATGAAGCAGATTTGTTAGGCAAGACTTCCCTTGGGTAAATCCATTAAATCATGTCTTTCTATATGCTCTACGATTTTGATCTTAAGAATAGTTTCCACTATTTTTCCTGGCACTGAAGTCAGGCTCACTGGTCTATAGTTACCCGGATCGCTCTTGGAGCCTTTTTTAAATATTGGGGTTAGATTGGCCACCCTCCAGTCTTCAGGTACAATGGATTATTTTAATGATAGGTTACAAATTTTAACTAATACATCCTTTGCATCGTTAGAAAATCCCGGCCTTAGTTTTTTGGGTACTTGCCAGGTTCTTATGGCCTGGATTGACCACTGTTGGAAACAGGATGCTGGGCTTGATGGACCCTTGGTCTGACCCAGTATATCATGTTCTTAAGTGAACTCAACATCAAAATACAAAAGGTATCCCAAATACTATATATATAAATCAACAAACAGAGCAGCTAGGCTCCTGAGTTTCAATTAACAAAGAGAGCAAATTACACCTGTAGTAAAACTGTAGATGCAGAAATAGAAGAATCTGAAGATACAAATTTGTCAACCAGAAAAATGTAAGCTGGCTCAGTTCAAAAAGAACATACATAGTACTATTATATTAAACACAACATTTATAGGGAATTTAAGAAAGGACTGAGCCCCCAACTGCAAGATCCTAGGTCTCATCAAAAGAAATTGCTTTCTCTTTTTTTTGGGTTGATCTAGCCACATTGAGAACCACCATGATCTTACATTGCAAGACTGTGTCACTTCAATGTCTAAAATATATCCTAAGGAGCCAGTCTCTATTAGAGTCCAGAACCAAAGATACCAACAATGTAGAAGGAATGGTGGATACTGTATCAGAAGTTTCCAAAAAAGTGGTAACATCCAGGGGATTGTCAGATATAGGAGAAATTTCCAGAGGTCTTCTAAGCTCAGCTTCACATTTGGCAGGCAGCAAATAATAAATCCTAGCAATAGGTGGAGTGCAAATTCAGGAATCTTAAGAACTTCCTGTTATTGTTCTGGCAGTGGACCCTTGGTCCGAGGTAGAGTAGCGCTACCCAGGAGAGTAAACCCTTTTAGGTCCCTACCGTCGGAAGGAGAAGCCTGATGATGTAGACGTGGAATGAAGACTTCACCCTGGAAGTTCTCAATTCCCCCAGGAGGAGCCCGTAGGACCCTGACCGCTGGGGCTTAGGAGATTCCCTGGAGACCGAAGAAGATCTGGATGCAGGCGCCTCCTGCAGGTCATGTAATCCAGATAGCTGGTGCCTCCAGCAGGTCGAAGTCAATTCAAGTGTAGAGATCCGGAGAATGGTCCGAAGCCGGTCCGAGGGTCTAAGCCAGAAGAATGGTCGGAAGCTGGTCCAGGAGTCAAAGCAAGAGGAATAGTCCAAAGCCGGTCCAGGGGTCAAAGCCAGAGGAATGGTCAGAAGCCAATCTAGGGGTCGAAGCCAGAGATATGGTCGGAAGCCAGTCCAGGGGACGAAGCCAGAGATATGGTCGGAAGCCGGTCCAGGGGTCAAAGCCAGAGATATGGTTGGAAGCCGGTCTAGGGGTCGAAGCCAGAAGAATCCGTCCAACGAGAGGAGAATCAGGAACAAGGACCAAGAAGAACAGGAACCAGACGAGCAGGCAGCAGAACAAGAACACGAGGCACAGGAACTCACAGGACCAAGAGCCAAGATTCCAAGGCAAGGTCTGAGGAGCAGACCTTGCCTTAAATACAGGATACCAGGAAGGAGTCCCAGAGAGGAGCCATGACCATTTCCTGTAATGGTCCCTTTAAATTACCCCAGTAGCTGCGTGTGCGGCTCTAGGAGGCCTGGCGGGGGCGGAGTCAGCAGGAAGGAATAGACGGCCATATTGGAAGCGGCCATAGCCACGAAGAAAACATCAGCAGCGGCTGCTGGCTCTCACGGGTGTCCCAAGAGGAGCCCAATGCCGCGTGTGAGTGACCAGCCCCGGTCGCGGACTGCTGCGGCTGGCGGCCATAACAGTACCCTCTCCTTTAGGCCTCCCCCTAGAAGGCTTGGGCTTTCCTGGGTGAAATATGTGAAAGTTGTGTATGAGGTTCTTATCCAGAATGTTCTTAGCAGGCTCCCAGGAATTCTCCTCAGTCCTGAATCCTTCCCAAGCTAGGAGATACTCCCACTTCCTGCCTCGTCTCCAGACAACGAGAACCTCACGAACCTGGTATATAGGGTCTTCCTCCGCTGTGGGTTGTGGAGCTTCAGGAACCTTCCGAATAGGCCAAGTAAGAACCAAGGGCTTCAAAAGAGATACGTGGAAAGAACTGTGGATTCTTAATGTGGCAGGCAGACAAAGTTGATAGGCCACGGGACCCAGCTGCCGCAGCACAGGAAAGGGACCTATGTAGCAAGGAGCAAGTCACATGGTTGGAACCCGTAGACGAATATGCCTGGTGCTAAGCCACACCTTTTCTCTTGGACAGAAATGAGGAGCTGGTCTTCGGTGTTTGTCTGCATATTTTTTCACGTAGCATTTGCTGAGTATGCACTCAGAGTCTTTTCAATTGTGCTGCCGTTAGCTGTGCTGTTGGTGAGGGGACAGGCAATGGCAGGGGTAAAGGTGGTCTGGGTTGTCGAACAAAAACAATTTGAAACGGAGAAGCCCCTGTCGAAGTACAGACATGAGAGTTGTGGGAGAACTCAGCCCAAGGAAGCAGTGCTGCCCAATCGTCCTGAAGGGTGTTAACATATAAGCGTAGAAATTGTTTCAAGGTACGATTAGTCCGTTCCGCTTGACTGTTGGCTTGTGGATGGAACGCCGTAGTAAAGTCCAGAGAAATACAGAACTTCTTGCAGAGATTGGACCAATATCGGGCCATGAATTGAGGTCCGCGATCAGATGTGATGTGCTGTGGCAGTCCATGGAGGTAGAAAATATGAGACATGAATAGTTGGACCAGGCGAGGAGCAGACGGGAGGGAGGGAAGCAGGGTGAAGTGGGCCATTTTAGAGAATCGGTCCACTACTACTCATATTACTATATTGCCCTCAGAGGGTGGAAGATCCACAATGAAGTTTTTGGAAATGTGAGTCCATGGCTTCATGGGCGTAGGAAGTAGTTATAAGAGACCCCAAGTTTTTCCTGTTGGAATTTTATGTTGGGCACAGCTTAGGCAAGAATCGACATACGCTCGAATATCCTTGCATATCTCAGGCCACCAATAATATTGCCGAAGAAGATTCAGAGTCCGGTCACATTCTGGATGTCCAGCCAACTGGGAGTCATGTGCCCAGGCTAGCACCTTGCTAGGGAGCCTCTTTGGCACCACCATTTTCCCTGGTGGTACCGTAAAGGTAGCAGAGAGAATGATACGAGCCAGGTCGATGATGTGCTGAATGGGCTCATCCGAGTCTTCTGCAGAGAAAGAGCGGGACAGGGCATCTGCCTTAATGTTCTTACTAGTGGGTTGATAGCGGAGTTCAAAATTAAAACGTGAGAAGAAGAGCGCCCATCGAGCTTGGCGCGGGTTAAGACGTTGGGCCTCTTGGAGATATATCAAGTTCTTATGGTCAGTGAAAATGGTTATAAGATGCTGTGCTCCCTCAAGCCATTGATGCCATTCTTCTAGCGCAAGCTTAATGGCTAGGAGCTCCTTGTCACCAATAGAGTAATTATGTTCAGCTGGAGAGAATTTCCTAGAAAAGTAGAAGCATGGGTGAGATGTTTCAGATGCGTCATTTTGGCTTAGCACTGCTCCTACTCCAACAGCGGAGGCGTCTACTTCTACCGTAAATGGACGTCTAGGATCCAGATGCCGAAGGCAAGGTTTCTGCAGGAAGGACTTCTTGAGGTCCCGGAAGGCTTCCTCAGCTTCAACAGGCCACGCCTTGATGTCCGCCCCCTTACGAGTTAGAGCAGTGAGGGGAGCAGCCAGTTTGGAAAAGTTCCGGATAAAACTATGATAGTAATTGGCAAAACCCAGAAAGCACTGGAGCGCACGCAACCCAGTAGGCTGAGGCCATTCTTGAATACATTTAAACTTGGAGGGATCCATTTGAACGCCCAGATTGGAAATAATGTACCCCAAGAAGGTTAGAGATTCTTTTTTAAAGACACATTTTTCAACCTTGGCAAAAAGTCTATTCTCTCTTAAGCGTTGCAAAACATGTTGTCGCTGCATCTGTAGATCCTGGGAAAAAATCTATATGTCGTCCAAGTAGACTACCACGCATACATAGAGCAAGTCTCGAAATATTTCATTAATAAAGTGCTGGAAGACTGCAGGAGCATTGGTTAGACCGAACAGCATGACGAGATAGTCATAATGGCCATCCCTGGTATTAAAAGCTGTCTTCCACTCATCACCCTCTCATATCCTGATCAAATTGTATGCTCCTCGTAGGTCTAATTTTGAGAACACCCTGGCTCCTTGTAAGCGGTCAAAGAGTTCGGCTATTAATGGCAGTGGATAGCGGTCCTTGATAGTAATAGCATTAAGCTCCCGAAAATCGATACAGGATTGCAAAGTCCCGTCTTTTTTCCCAAACAAAGAAAAAACCAGCCCCGGCTGGGGACTTGGACTGTCTGATAAACCCCTTCTTGAAATTGTCCTGAATATATTCAGCCATAGCCTGAATCTCTGGGACGGATAAGGGATAAACTCTTCCACGAGGCAGAGTGGTTCCAGGGGCTAAATTAATGGCAGTCAAATTCTCGATGTGGAGGCAAAATGTCAGCGGATTTCTTGGAAAATACATCCGCAAACTAATTGTAGTGAGCAGGCAATCCCTCCAGGATAGAGGTACAAAAATAGCTACAGGAAGAGGCTGTTCCCTTAAGGCAGGTTTCGTGACATGCAGAACCCCAATGAGTTAATTTTAAAGATGTCCAGTCGAACTGGGGGTGTTGTAACCAGGGAATACTGAGAACGACTGGGTGGATGGCTTTCTGGATGACATAAAGAGAAATTTGTTCCATGTGGTTAGGTGCAATGAAGCAATCCAGAGGAATCGTTTGGTGTGTAATTCTCCCTGGCAAGGGGACTCCTTGGATAGAGGAGATAGTCAGCGGTCTCGGGCAAGGACGGATAGGAATCAGCAGTTGTTTCACAATATCTTGCAAGATGAAATTTCCTCCGGCCCCCAAATCTACTAGAGCCAGCGTGATGAATTTCTGACCTCCGAGGTAAAAGGTAACAGGCAAGGAAAGTGGAAGGGCTGGTGAAGTGATGCCTAGGGTTACTTCCCAGAGGTCCTAAACTTTGTAATTTCCCGGGAAGTAAAGGACAGCCAGCAATGAAATGGCCCGAACTTCCACAATATAAGCAAAGGCCGGCCTTGCGACGCCTTTGTCGTTCCTCTGGGGTGAGAGGACCACATCCTAACTGCATAGGTTCTTTTGTAGTTCTTTCAGAGATTGATGAAGTGCGGGGGACTGAAGAAGAAGAAGAGTATGGAGGACAAGGAACTGTCATACAACTTTTCAAACCCAGAGCCTCATGAGCCCTTTCTTGCAGACAGCGGTTAATCTTCGTCGCTAGTTCAATGAGGGAGTTCAATGAAGAAGGAAGATCCCAAGCTGCCAGCTCGTCCTTAATCTTATCTGACAGTCCTTCAAGAAAGATGGTCCGAAGAACGCGTTCCTCCCAATGGAGTTCAGAGGTTAAAGTTCTGAATTCAATCGTGTAGTCGGTTGAAGCAGGTCGAAGTCAATTCAAGTGTAGATATCCGGAGAATGGTACGAAGCCGGCCTGAGGGTCTAAGCCAGAAGAATGGTCGGAAGCCGGTCCAGGAGTCAAAGCCAGAGGAATGGTTGGAAGCCGGTCCAGGGCTCAAAGCCAGAGGAATGGTTGGAAGTCAATCCAGGGGTCGAAGCCAGAAATATGGTCAGAAGCCGGTCCAGGGGTCAAAGCCAGAGATATGGTCGGAAGCTGGTCCAGGGGTCAAAGCCAGAAGAATCCGTCCAATGAGAGGAGAATCAGGAGCAAGGACCAAGAAGAACAAGAACCAGACGAGCAGGCAGCGGACCAAGAACACGAGGCACAGGAACTCACAGGACCAAGAGCCAAGATATCAAGGCAAGGTCTGAGGAGCAGACTTTGCCTTAAATACAGGATACCAGGAAGGAGTCCCAGAGAGGAGCCATGACCATTTCCTGTAATGGTCCCTTTAAATTACCCCAGCAGCCACGCGCGTGGGTCTAGGAGGCCCGGCGGAGGCGGAGTCAGCAGGAAGGAAGAGGCGACCATATTGGAAGTGGCCACAGCCGCAAAGAAAACATCAGCGGTGGCTGCCGGCTCCCACAGGCGTCCAAGAGGAGCCTGACGCTGCGTGTGAGTGACCGGCCCCGGTCGTGAACCGCTGCGGCCGGCGGCCATAACACTTCCAGCATCTATATTCCAAACATATCCCTGGGTATGACATATAGAAAATTCAAAAAACACAAAATTTGATGCCTCAGAGAGTTGTCCATATTCTCTACTTTGTTAAAAAGAATTATATTATCTTTAAGCAAAATTCCTTGCAAAGATTTAACGAGTCACAGCAGGTGATGCCATTGTTTTGCTTTTTCTTTTCTGACCCATAACTAATCAAAAGTAAAAAAAAAAAGTGAGGCCAGATTCTCAGCTTCCTTAGCTGCCTGTCACCATCTTGATGGCATAAACTCTTCTTTAATGGCAACTTTTTTTATTTTCCTTTAGCTGCACTAGGATGAGGGGATATCAAAGATGGAAGCCACATTGGGCAAATTAACCTAATTTCTTAAGGTTGTTTAATATAGAAGCTTCTGTGACTCGATATTTAGTCAGTGTGTTGTGATCCTGCATGTTATGCAGCCTCCCAACTCCAGAGGTCCCATACTCTTGTTCCAGTCATAGCCTCCATGATCCCATGACTCAGCAGGTCTCTGCCTATTTAACCCTGCTTCTGGTCTTGTCATTGAGTCTTCTCAGCTCTCTACTTGGCCTCTTTTTTCCTTGTATCTTGCTTTGGGCTCCAGGTCCTTCAGTGCTGTCTTGTTTAGCCATAGTGGCCTTAGCCTTAGACTCAGCCCCAGCAAAATCTTCAGCCATAGCCTCATCTATTGCCTCAGCTATAGCCATAGCTTCAGCCACTGCTATAGCCTCATCCTTATCTATAGCCTCAGGCTTTTTGCCTAAGTGACCTTCGAGTCTCCTTTTTCTGGCCCTCGGGCCTTCCATGTTATCTGTCTGACAAGTCCCTGTCTTGCTTGTGTCTTGTCCTTGTCGGGTCCTGTTCTGTCCCTGCCTCCAGCCATTGTCTAAACCTTAGTCTTGTTTCAGACTCCAGTCCTGCCTAGCCTCAGCCTTCAGTCCTGCTTAGCCTCAGCCTCCAGTCCTCCTCAGCCTAAGTCTCCAGTTCTTTCCAGCTTCAGTTCCAGTTTCTAGTCCCGCACAGCTTGCACTGCTAGTTCAGCCACAGCTTAAGTCCTGCCAGCCACCAGACCCCAAGGGCTCAACCTGCGAGAGAAGTGGCTGGTATAGGCAGAAAATTCCCTAGCTCTGTCCTGCTTTTAACTGAAGTCCTGGACTATTCCGGTGGGAGTCTCCCAGCCTATCTGGGTCCTCAATCACAACAGGTTGACAAGGCAGGCCACACTGTCCCTGCTGCAGTGGGTCCAGAACTTCTCTCCCGCCTGGTAATCCTAGAGAAAATTTTTCTCGTTTAATAGCTCCCCCAAGGATTTCCAAAGTGCTATATCTGTGATTCTCCTCTATGAGATTGCAAAGGGTGCAAGTGCGTGAATCCTAACTTTATAGAGATTTGTTGTTATTGTAATGTGCCTAAATTAGTTTCTCATAGAATATCTGATCTTCCAAATAGAAAAGAAGCCAGTTTCTACATTGTTTTTATGTTACCTGCACTCACAGAGCTTTCCAGATCACCCTGTACTTAATCTGCAGCACCAGACATTCTAAAATGAAAAACATGATCAATTGTTAAAATTCCCTGTCTTAATTGTTTCTGCACACAGAGAAAAACCGCAATCAAGTTAAAAAGGTATATTCTTTATTAGAGAACTCCAGTTTCCCTGTTGTCAGTAGGAGGAAGAAGGAAACCATGCAGCTGTAACCTGGTTCCTTGGTGGCTTCAATTAATACACATTCACAGAGCGCTCTGTGTTGCATAGGAGTTAATTCACAGTACCAAACATTTGAAAAAAAAGACAGTTTCACTCTGCCTCTAAAGCATCTTCTCTGACTTCCCCTGAAAGTAATATCTCTGTGCTGAAATCAGTGGAGAAGAAACATGACAAAGAAAAGTATTCAGTTCCAGATATACTTGTTTAGTAATTGAAATTGTCGGCCCAGTGTGCTGTGGCGATCAAAAAAGCAAACAGAATGTTTGGAATTATTAGGAAGGAAATGGCAAATAAAATGGAGGATGTCATAATGCCTCTGTATCGCTCCATGGTGAGACCGCACCTTGAAAACTGTGTATAGTTCTAGTCACTGCATCTCAAAAAGGATATAGCTGCACTGGAGAAAGTGCAGAGAAGGGTGACCAAAATGATAAGGGGCATGAAACGGCTCTCCTATGAGGAAAAGCTAAAGACGTTTGGGCTGTTCAGTTTGGAGAAGAGACAACTGAGGGGGAATATCATAGAAGTCTTCAAAATCATGAAAGAACTTGATCAAATTAATGTAAATTGGTTATTTACTCTGTCAGATAATAGAAGGATCAGGGGGCACTCCATGATGTTAGCTCATTTAAAACATCGAAGAAAATTGTTTTTCACTCATTGCATAGTTAAGCTCTGGAATTCATTGACAGAGGATGTGGTTAAAACAGTTAGTGTAACTGGGAAAAAAAGCTTTGATAAGTTCCTAGAGGAAAAATCAATTAACTGCTATTACAGTAATTAATAAGCAATAGTAGCTTGTGATTTATCTAATGTTTGGGTACTTGCCAGGTACTTGTGGATTGGCCACTGTTAGAAACAGGATACTGGGCTTGATGGACCCTTAGTCTGACCCAGTATGACATATCTTATGTTCTTATGATCCTTGTATTTCAGCTTCTTCTAACCCCAATCTGACTCTTGATTCTGCCAGGTTCATGGCGACACCTGTCTGTATTACATCTCCATCTCAGGTTAACCTACCTTTAAAACCAGCCTCTGAACAAAAATAATAAGATCTATGTAACCTTGCAATATATATGTGACTCAAGTTTATTGTTATAGGTTATTACTCCAGGGTTCACCAACTTCACAGAATTCAAGGTTAAGGCTGTAGAGACCTGCAGTTCAACTGATAGCCCAGCACCAATAATGAAACTACACACTTCATTAGCGTGTAAGCATTAAACTTTACTGAATAATTATTTATTTATTTATTTAGGCATTTTATATACCATTGTTCTAAAAGAAGATCACAAAGTTTACAAAATTTGAGTTAATATTCATGGTCAGCATTCACATACTGCATCAACATTCATGTTCTGGCTCATCACAGCAAATACTTATTCTGGTTCTATTCATACATGTTCTAGGTCAAACCAACTGCAAATACAAGTTCTAATTCTACTAACGATCTGCTTTACATCGTTCATTGCTTATTGTTCGTTTCACTAACATTATCTCTAGTACTGACGTTGAAGTTATCAGCATATTGGTGTTTTATGTTAAATTGTATGCATTTCTAAAGAGCCATGTTTTCAGTTCACACTTGAAACTCTTTTTTTTTTCTATTTATGAAATTTACAAGTAACACAAGAATCTTGTTACAGAATTACTGAGGTATAATAATAATTATAATACAAATGATAACAAAACCATTACCAGGAAATTTCTCCAAAAACCCCTGATCATAAATAGAAATGAGCAATCAATTATCAGGAAAAAGGCATAAGAGAAAGCTAGATGCCTCCTAACGACGAGATCTCCTCAGCCAGTGGAATGGGCGTTCGCTCCATGGCCCCATCCACAGCGGCACACACTCCCAGCGATAAATCTGGCATTGGAGTGAAGAAGCTCTCAATCCGAGGCTGTTGTAGAGTCGGCAAGGAAGAATTGGAAAGAATCTACCTTACCCAAGCTTTCCTCTTTATATGGGGCATGATATCCAGGAAAATTAGGCAAAACGTAAGTACAAGGAGTGGGAGCATTCTTTAACACAGCTTCCTCAAGCAGTGGCTATCTTGACTCCTACAACTCTCTCTCTGTCACCTGACGTAATGACTCTGGAAGAGAATTCCACAACTTGGGGCCCGCTATAGAGAACATTCTGTCCCTTATTTGTGTTAGGTGTGTGTTCTGAGTTGAAAGCACCATTAGAAACTTGATCAATCTGCTCACTCCACAAACACCTGAATACTGTAGAGGCTTAGCTATAAAACCCTGATCAAAGATTTCAAACTGGTATTAATTCAGCAGTTAGTTCCAATCTTTACACTGTCTTTGCACTACTAAAAATGTCCCAGCTTGAGTCCTATTGTGGAACAGTGAATGCTGAAAGGCGGGAGATGATATCAGCATCGCTCCTACTGCGCTAACTGCTGAACCCTCATTATTGCAGCCTCCATCCAAGGGAACACTCAGGCTCAGGCAAATCAAATGGCCCTAATCCTTAAATATAAACAGACAATTTCTTAAGTTTCAGGGCAGAGCAGGGTACTTCCTCTGTCTTGCTAAGGAAACAGTGATCTGCCTGCTCATGCCACCTTTCATTTGCACATCTTTTTGTTATTACAATCAACATTTAAATGAAATTTTTTTTTTTCAAGGGCAAACACATTGCTTGTAGTACTTCGAATAATAACAGTGGTTTGCGCATTTATAAATTCTACAGGCAAAATAACGATGAAACTCCATTACAAGGCTCCTGAATAATCAGAGCTAACTCCGCCACAATTCACATGACTGCAGATATGAATGGTTGCTTGCCTTAATTATAAACAATTTGTTTCTTTTCAGGGCAGAGCAGGGAACTCCTTCTGTCTTGGCTGAGGAAACAGTGATCTGCCTGCACATGCCCTGTTTTGACTGCAGCTCTGCACTGGGGTTTGCAACCCTTAAAGAGACAGCACCCAACTGGCAGTCCTTCAGTGTCACAAGTGGTCATTTTGGTAATGTCATTGTCTACTTACTAAAGGTGGGTTACATTTAATTCAACTGCCTCTGCATTTTCCCACTCTGTTAATTAATATTGAAAGCTGTGCCCCGAAACCTAAAACTCCAGCTGTAGCTAATCAGAAGCTAATTAGAGCTCAAGGCCTAAGGAAAGCAGCTTCCATATGATGTCAGCAGTCTGGTTCGGTCTATTTAAGTCTGTCCATATGGATGAAACTTTAAAGATTGCTGCAGTAGTACAGGTTGCTTCCAGCTCTGATCCCACGGCAGAATCTCAGCCAGCTGGAGTAACTTCCTGCACAGAGTCTAACTTTCAAACTTTATTCCAAAATCAAATCCAGGGTTGCCCTCCACCTCAGATCTTCTGTTTCACTCTGCTGCAAAGGAGCCTTTACCTAGGAAGGATCTGCTGTTCAGCACCCAGAGCTTGCCCTCACTCCATGAAGAGAACTCTAACCATGTTCCAGTTTCTACTTTTGTCCCAGATCCTGCCTTGAGCATTCCGGTCCAGGAAGTGAGTGCTACTACAGTGACTTAAGCCCTGCCATTCCAGGAGGGGCCCAGTCTGGCTACGCTGCCGCAGGTGGGCCCAGCTCAGCTTTGCCACTCCAGGAGGAGCCCCAGTCAGTCTCAGCAGTCTTGCCTCTGAGAGACTTTAGTCCATTAAAAGCACTTCTAAATAACTCAGACAACCCAGTTCCAGGTACTCTCTGAGGACTTCCAAAGACCCCCTGATATTCAGTTTTACCCTGACCATACCTCTGATGCTCAAGACCCTCAATCTTAGTGGGACCCAGGGGGAGGGGGGGTCTTATGAGGGGTATTGTTGTGATTTGACCTGTTATGCAGCCTTCCAACCACCAGAGGTCCCCATGGAGCTGCCTTTACTCTTGCTCCAGTCATAGCCTCCATGATCTCATGACTCAGCAGGGCTCTGCCTGCCACTGGCTTTGCTCACGATCTTGTCATCGAGTTTACTCGGCCTCCCTCCTTGGCCACTTTCTTCCTTGCATCTCGCTTTGGCCTCCGGGCCTTTCAGCACTGTCTCACTTTGCCATAGTTGCCTTAGCTTTAGCCTCAGCCATAGTTGCGTTAACCTTAGCCATAGTTGCCTTAGTCATAGTAGCCTCAGCCTTAGTCTTAGTTGCCATAGCCTTAGCCTCAGCTATAGCCTTAGCCTAATCTATTGCCTCAGCTACAGCCATAGCCTCAGCCATAGACTCCACTGCTGCCATAGGCTCAGCCATAGCCTCAGCCTTAGTTAAGACAGCAGGCCTTTTGCCTAAATGTCTTTCGGGTCTCCTGTTTGTGCCCTTGGGCTTTCCATGTTATCTGTCTGGCCTAGTCCCTGTCTTGCCTGTGTCTTGTCCTTGTCAGGTCCTGTCCTGTCCCTATATCCAACCATTGTCTTAACCTTAGTCTTGATTCAGTCTCCAATCCTGTTCAGCCTCAGTCTCCAATTCTTCCCAGCGTCAAGTCAAATCTCCAGTCTTGAACAGCTTGCGTCCCCAGTCCAGCCACAGCTTAAATCCTGCCGGCCACTAGAATCCAAGGGTTCAACCAGTGGGGGAGGTGACTGGTATAGGCAGAAGATTCCCTAGCTCTGTCCTGCCTTGCCCTGAAGTCCTGACTGTTCCATGGGGGTCCCCCAACCTAGCTGGGTACTCAAGCACAACACAAGAGAGTTGACCACATGCATCTTGGGTAATCTACAGTATATCAAAGAACAACATTCATTTTATACTGCCAACATTGCACTGAGTGTTCTACTGATAAATTAAACTAATTATGAAGACTAATCACCTCTGAACAATAGGTATGGTAATTTTGTATTATATATGTTCCATTCATTTCTCTAATTATATCTGCAAAAATAAAGCAAAAGACAATCCACGTTTTATGTCAAGAATGTAGCTTACACTTTGAAAATGTAGGTAATTTGGTTTATCTAGTTAAAAAAAGCACAGCCATATATTGCAGGGAAAGCAGAAGGAGAGTATTCCATGGAATCAGCTGGTGTTAGGTCTTGCAGTACCTCTGTGGCTCCCAGTCCCTGTCTTGTGTTCACCTCTTTTGCAGCAGCCACAACTGCTTGTTCTGGAGATTTGTTAGAGGATAGTGAGGAAAGGCTGACAGCTTGGTGGTCTTCTGGAAGGTCTGAGGAACTTGGGCTGGTTAATACAGCAGGAGCACCAAGCTTTGAAAAACAATGAATGACTGTCCTTGAGTCTCGTTATTTTGATGTCTCAGGCAAGATTTAGAGCTTCACTACTACAACCATTACAATAAGACAGAAAGATGCACATGCTATGTATGTCAAAACACTAGAGGCACAGACTTTGAATGAGCAGCCTGAAAGACTGCAAAATGGAGATTGAATTGCTAATTTAAAAACTTGAAGGAAAAGAACAAAGACCTGGAAAATTGATATAGGCACCACCACCATCTTCACCGAGAGGGTGGTGGATGCCTGGAATGCCCTTCCGGAGGACGTGGTGAAGACTAAAACTGTGAAGGATTTCAAAGGGGCATGGGAGAAACACTGTGGATCCCTAAAGGTTAGAGGATGGGAATAAATAAAAAGGTTTGGGGGTGACCTGCACAGAGCGGCAGTTGCTACCCTTAACAGAAACGTGGGGGTAACCTTCACGGAGCGGCAGTTACTACCTTGGGAAGCTTGCTGGGCAGACTGGATGGACCATTTTGGTCTTTTTCTGCCATCATTACTATGTTACTATATTAAATGTGGTTTAAAAAGGCTGTTAATAGTAATACTCTAAGGAGTTTAAGGAGAAATTGTTCACATCAGCATATCCAAATGCTTTAACTTGAGCTATAGTTACTAAGGATGTTTCCTCTCTCTCAGCAACTCAGAACTAAGGTATTGGTCTCTTACTAAGAAATTTGAATTGAGCCTTTAAGGTCAAAGGGGAAATCTTGGAGGCTGATATTCAGCTGCTATGCAGATTGGCTAGTTAGCTGGATATAAGTATCCAGCTAACTTAAGGGGTCATTTTCAAAGGCTTATCACATGTGATAAGCCTCTATCGTGCGCAAAAAGGCCCTTTACGCGTGTGATAGCATGCTGGGGGCGGAGTCGGTGCAGAATCGGGGGTGGAGTTGGGGCAGCGAGGAGAGGGGTCGGGATGACGAGGAGGTGGACTCAGCAGTGTCTTCGCTGGCGGCGATAAGGTTAGTAAAGTTATCGTCGCCAGTAGTGTGCCCAATAGCGCCACCTTTCACATGGCGCTATTGGATGCGAACGCTGGCAGCGAAAACACCCACGATGGTGCGAAGGCTGCCAGCTTTCACAGGCCCACCCCCCCTTCGCCCCTGCCCCCCGTTTTCGCTGGATTCACCATTCTGAGATAGAATGGTGAATCCAGGCCTTAGTCTATATATTCTGAGTGGTGGCACCCCTGCGGTACCATTGTACATGTTCTTATTGGACAAGGGAGATAGCCCTCAAGTTGTGGTATGGTAGTTGGATAGTAGCACACTTCTGGACCCATCCAAGTGAGCTTGGCACAGATGGAGTTTTTTCTGCCTTAGACAAAAAGAGATCCATATTCAGAAGCCGGCCATTTTTTTTTTAGTGCAGCTGATGGCCTGGGAATGGGCGATCGCTCCCTGCGGCCCCCCTGGACCACCAGGTATGTGTAAAAAGTTTGGGGGGGGGGGGGTCAGGAGAGTGGGGGAGGCTAAGGGGGTAATTTTAAAGGGTCGGGGTGGGTTTTCTTTTTTATCGGCGCGGGCCTCACTAAAAAAAATTAGTGATGTGAATTGGAATCGGAACCGATCCCAATTCACATTTCTAATGATCAGATTTCCCCCCCCCCCCCAGCCGAACCCGATCGTTAAAACAATCGGGCACACTATTCACATCCCTACTTTCGAATAATAGAAGGACTAGGGGGCATTCCATGAAGTTAGCAAGTAACTCATTTAAGACTAATTGGAGAAAATTATTTTTCAGTCAATGCACAATAAAGCTCTGGAATTTGTTGCCAGAGGATGTGGTCACTGGTTAGTGCAGTTAGTGTAGCTGGGTTCAAAAAAGGTTTGGATAAGTTCTAGGAGGAGAAGTCCATTAATGGCTATTAATCAATTTTAGTTAGGGAATAGCCACTGCTATTAATTGCATCAGTAGCATGTGATCTTCTTAGTGTTTGGGTAATTGCCAGGTTCTTGTGGCCTGGTTTTGGCCTCTGTTGGAAACAGGATGCTGGGCTTGATGGACCCTTGGTCTGACCCAGCATGGCAATTTCTTATGTTCTTATGTTCTTAAGAATCAGCTTTGATTCGATTCACTGTTAACTCAGATTCTCTTTATTCCAAAAATTCAGATCTACTGGAATGGGTTCAGATTTATATAATTATTCACACGTTTATTTGAAGAATGTATAATATTCAAATAATTAAAAGCTTTATTTGTTAGCACAAGTGCAAATATAAGTGAGGATGCAAATACTTACATCTGAGAGTGGTCTAAAATTGTGAAAACCAGGCATAAATGGAGATCTGAATCAAGCTGCAGATGGACTGAATTTATGTCATTTGAGACACAAATTTCCATATTTGTCCAAATCTTTGCGGCATGTATCAACCAGACCTTGATTATCCAATTGCTTGCTACCCCATCAGGTTCAGAAAAGGGTATAGATGTTACTTAAGACAAGCCAGTCTGTCTATTCGCAAAGTTAATACACTGAGTATAGTGAAAGCACTTTCAGTGAGTTGGAAATCTGCCAATGTCTTCTAGAAATGGTGCTCATTTAACATTTCTTGGGGGGAATCCTACTGTCAGGCACTGGATGCCACAGATTGCCAGTCAGTTAAATTGACTAGCACTGTTGTACTATGTTTGATCATGCTGTCCTAATGAACAGCACAAACAATTGCATTTGAAAGCCTTCCATTTACTGGTACTATTTTTGTAATGCTGATAAATAGAAAAACTTTGGCTCAAAGGCTGCACAACACAATTAAATAAAAAGTGAAACAAGCAGAATGTTGGGAAAACAACTTTTCTATGGCTAGCAGACTGCTACCAGAATACTTCTGCCTATTGAATAGTTTTGTTACAATAAGCCGCTGATTGAATAGTACACATCTGCAATGAACAATCTGATAAATATCATTCTGTATTTGTTATTGAGGCATGAGAAATATCCAACATCATTTCATGTATTGACTATTAATCTTCATTGCAGTAAGGGTTTCTCAGAAGGAAAGAAAAGCTGTTATGGTATTACCACCACCATATAATGCTTTAACCTATGGTTTGGGGCTTTATATTCTAATATTTTGATGAACTTCCCCAGCAAATCTCTCAGTGTCTGGAACTATGCCGACACCTCCCAGAAATGGTGCAAGATGTCCAAACATGAAACATTTGTGTTTCACATGACATAAATCCAATCTATTTGCAGCTTGACACAGATCTCCATTTTTGCCGGCTTTCAGAAAGTTGGGAGTTACCACCCAGAAAAAGGATCTTGGAGTCTTGCAGCAATAGTAGTCAGAAATGCAAATAGAATGGTAGGAATTCTCCAAAACGTACCAGAGAATAAAATGGGAAATATTATATGGCCACCTTATCAATCCATGGTGCGATTATACCTTGAGTATTGTGTGTAATGCCGGTCATCCCATCTCAAAAAAAAAAAAAAAAGAAGGTTCTGAAGAGGGTGACAGAAATGATAAAGGAGATGGATTGGTTCCCCGATGATGAGAGCCTACACGAGAGGTCACATGAAAAAAGTTTATAAAATCATGAGAAGGGTAGAAAGGGTAAATAAAGGATGATTATTGACCCTTTCAAATAATAATACAAGAGGACATTCCATGAAACTAAAGGTTAGCAGGTTTAATACAAATCATAGAAAGTATTTTTTCATTCGGCACTCAAGCAAGCCATGGAATCTGTTGCCAGAGGACAAGGTCAAGGTGCCCAGCACAGCGGGGTTTAAAAAAACGTTTGGATACGTTCCTGGAAGAAAAGTCCATAAAACAGGTCCTTCTGGGATTCTGCTGGGTACTTACGTCTTGGACTGGTCACTATCAGAGACAGGATGCTGGGCTCAATGGACTTTTACCTGACCCAGCAGGGCATTTCTTATGTTCCTATGTTCTAAATCTAAGGCAATCCTAAAACTGTGTGAAATTCAAACTAGGTTGAAATTCTCCCAATTAGAGCAAAATTCACCCACTTCCCCTATTCATAATCTCTATTTGCAAAGAACTGCTCAGCAGAAGCACTGCTATCTTAAATAAAGTATCATCTTTTCTACAGAAGAGAAAAAAAGGATGGCTAATTAGAAGAGAATTTATCTTCAACATTTAAAAAGTACTTATTAAACTGACGTCGTCCTGTGTCTAGCATATATTATCTTCTTCCATTTGTTAAAAAGGAATGCTCTAAGGAATAACTATGGTGCCAAAAGTTATCTTTTAATTTCCTTGATATTTATGAAGCTCTGCAGAAGACAAAAGGAGCTGCTGTATTCTATTTTCAACAATTATTGTAAAATTTGTACTAGAACCAGGCAAGGATTGGGTTATGAAATCAATTTTTTTGTTATAAGGATTCTTAATTTTACGACTCTAAGATTCATATTTTGCATGATGTGGCAATGGCCACAGAAGAAGAAAAGGGATCAATTCCTTTTGATATGACTGCAGGTGTTATATAGCTTGGTGCCATGTTTTCTTCAAATTATTGAAGGATGGGATTCTTAACATTATGGATATGGTCAAAGAAATTATTTTCTTGAGGGGGAATGGGAAGAATGTGAAAATGCCCATTGAAACTGGTTGCTCAATATTGCAAGGTGAACATAAGAGACACATGTACATTAAGGGGTCGATTTTCGACAACGTGCGTGGGTGTCCATGTGTCCGCTGTTCCTGGCGCTCGCACAATAGCGTTTGTTTTATAACATGCGTGCACACGTTATAAAATATGATCCCTGCGTGCACATGGGTGCTGTATTTTAATGTCCGCGTATGTGTGTGCGGGCGGATGGCCTCTCCCGCTTGCAATGGGGGAGGGGGATTTTTAAAAAATACATGTGGCGTCGCGAGTAGGGTGTCCCCAGTTCCCTCCCAGTCCGCTCCAATTAAGGTTAAGGAGTGGACCGGGAAGGAACTTCCCTATCCCCCTAACTACCCTTCCTACCTTTCCCCTCTCCCTTCCTCCCTGACCCCTACCTAGCTAGCCCACATTTTTTTGTTTTATTACTTACTGCTCCTTTTGAGCAGAAGTAACTTTGGCATGCCGATGCATTCCC
The DNA here is from genome assembly GCF_901001135.1 of Rhinatrema bivittatum. Lineage (NCBI taxonomy): Eukaryota > Metazoa > Chordata > Amphibia > Gymnophiona > Rhinatrematidae > Rhinatrema > Rhinatrema bivittatum. Next base: position 574,431,014 of record NC_042617.1, read on the forward strand.
CGGGACAGGGCTAATGGCCGCTGTCCTGGTCAGCCCCCGCCCTGCCCCCTGGCCTGCCCCTTTTTGATGGCCCGTTGCTTCTGTGTGTACTGGAAGATACGCACATGGCCGGGCCTTTTCTAAAATGCGCTCGGCGTGCGTATGGCCCAGCCATGCACATATCCCCCAGATTTTACACACGTGAGCTTTTTAAAATTCGGGCTTTAACATTTACATGTTGGTGAACTTTAATAAAAAGTTGTAAACATAAAGTATACATGTAAATGTATTATTAAATATCAGGGATTAAGATCCACTTATCCTTCTGCCTTTTTGAGAATCAGATCAAGATAATTGGCTTCCTCCACTAAGCAGGATCCTCCCCTGCAATGAGATTATTCACTAAGTTTAGAATATAGCAGCCACACTTGTTTTTTCTTTCACTGCTGGATTCCTTTCCTAAAATGCAATTTCATTGTTAAATTGATGTGTAAACTTGCCCCCTATATAATAGACTGACTGTAGCTTTATTTTGATATTAGTTTGAAGCTTTTTCTTGTATTTGTTTAAATATGGTCTTTTGATGTGTTTTTCCATGCAAGATTTATTCTTCATTTTGTAACATGAAAATAAATAAATAAATAAATAAATATATATATATAAATATATAAAGTAGTTAAAATAATAAGCTAGGGCGTAACCAAGATGGCCGACTGAGAGGCAGCAGATCACGGACGCTCTGATCTTTTCTTCGATTTTCCTGAAATTAAACAGCAAAGTTTTGCTATTTTTCTAGCAGTATGCCCCACAAAAGGAAGGGCAGAGTAAAGGTATTCCCCTCCGAACCTTCTCTACCCACTGATCAGAAGCTAATACGTGATTTTGCAGTACCTATGGGGCAGGCCGTCTCTCCCACTGGCGGAGGGACAGGAGGAGAACCCCTCTCACCGGGAGAAATAACGCTGAGCCCGCCTAACCCGAGGAATATGCAGCTAGCTTCCCCCCTGGTGACACCCGGAGCTGCTGGTTCGATCCGAGGAAACTCGTTAGAGGCGGACCAGCCAGAGGGAGCAGAGGAAGTCAGTCCAGGAGTGGCGACGACATCAACCCCGATAGGATTAAATGGAACTGCGGTGGAAGGAGGAAGAAAGAGGCCCGCAGTGGAGAGGATGGATTCGATTTCTAGAGAAGATGGGGTGAGTCAAATCGTCTATCGGATTGAAAAACCTGCTATCGTGACCTTAGACTCCCTAAGGGAGCTAATGGCTGGAATGGACATAAAGCTGCAGGAACAATCTCACAAGTTATTAGGTGTTTCAGCTAAATTAGACGTGGTGGCCCATGATCACCAGCATATATTACAAGAACAAGGAACAAGTATCCAGAAAATAGAATCAGAGGTAAAAGATATAAAGGAAGTAATAGCTGCTTTCTCTAGGGAAAGATTAGCAACACTGCGTAAAATGGAGTTCCTTGAAAACTCCATAAGACACTTGAATCTTCGTTTTTTGAATTTTCCGGTGGTAAAAGATGAACAGTGTATGGGAACGCTAAAAAAATACCTGGGAGAATTCTTGGGAATACCCCAGGAGAAAATTCCTGAGATTAAGAAGATACTACATTTATCCCAGAAGCAAAGTACATCCAGAATTAGCGTGTTGGATAATATGGATAACTTGACGCAATATCTGGAAGCATCGGATGTAGAAGTCACTGGGAGAGAGACTCTTTTAGTGATTTTAAGCGTTGAGCAAGATATAAATTTAATAATGTGAAATTACTACAAGAAATTAAGGGTACCTTTCTGTGGAGGCCTAGTTAGGATATTTCCTGACTTGGCTAAAGCCACTCAAGTAAGGCGTAAAGCTTTTCTCCAGATGAAGCCCGAGGTTTTGGCTATCGGTGCTAGTTTCATAGTAAAGTACCCCTGTAAGTGTGTTATTGGCTGGCATGGGTCGACCTATATTTTCTTTGATATTCCACAATTGAGGGAATTCCTGAGCTCCAAATGTCCTATGACAGTTGTAACATCGAATGAGGGTTAATAATGTAAAAATATCCTCTTGGTCGACCATGGTTAAGTTTAAATTAGCAATTGTTTGACTCCTCTGTATTTCTTTACGCCCCCCACTTTATTACCTCTATAATGTGTAAAGTGCATTAAGCAGATGAGGCTTTTTTCTGTTTTTATGGAAAATATATTCATGATTTAGATAATGTTTCTTGTGTACTCAATGATAATGCACTTGTATTTCTTTATGACAAAGATTTTGTTATTGTATATTGGAAACTTTATAAAAAAAAAAAATAATAATAATAAGTTAAAGCTTAATTTGACTATACTGTTTAGGGATATGGACACTAATTTTTTGGTTTGCTTCATTAATTCATTTCAGCACAAAAATATTTTTGTTTTAATTAATTTTATTTGTTAGAGTTTATGCAAATAAATACCAATTTTACATATATAAAATTGAATTTTATGCACATAAGTTTCTTACAAGCATAGAAACAAATTTTATGACATAAACTACCAAAATAAATTAAACAAACTGAAAAAGTAATCTGAAGAAAGCTGCCACAACCTTGGCCTAACTATGGGCTCTGTGGGACCATCACCGAGGGGTGAATTGTCCTATCGGGGGATCGGGCATTCCCCCGGTGGGCCAGTCACTCTGGTCACGTGGTCTGCCGAGCGCGGAAGCAACAGAGCCGTGCTCTGCAGACCATGGAGTATCTCCTGGGCCGGCCTGGGTGGAAAATCCCCAGGCCGATCTTTACCCAGAATCCACCCTTGCCATCGCCTAATTCCTGCTGGCTCCAGAACCCAAGGGATCAACCTGAGGGAAAAGGGGCTGGTATAAGTGAAACTCAGCCCTAGTCCCAGCTTGGGCATGTCTGCTGCTGTCACCTGCTCTGCTGCATCAACCATGTCACAGTCAGAGAACTCACATGCCTTGACAATTAAACCATGTCTTGAAAGAGAGGAGCCCTGCTTAGGAAGCCTAACTTCCAGTCAAGGGAGGTGGACCTTCTGGTGAAGGAAGTGATGAAGATCCAGAATATCCTGCATGGAAAGGAGTCCAGGAGAGTGGGTTCATACAGGAAAGAGCGGGCCTTGGAGATTTGTCACTGCCTCAATGCTGTCTTCCACAATAAATAAACTGTGCAAGACCTAAGCCACAAGTGTCAAGTGATGCTGAAGCAGATGAGGTCAGATTACCTTTTCTCCAACAGAACAGATAATCCTCAGCATCATTTCAGAGGAGGCTTTGAGAGGTTGGGAGAGCTGGACACCTCTTGTTGTGAAGGCCATCAAGATGAGCAGTTTATAAAAGACAGACATATAAATTGCTTGTATATAATGACTATAATAAAGCCTAATTCCATACATATGGGATAGATTTTAAAAGGTGCACGCAGGTGTACATGTGCACATGCTACCCGGCATCCACACATGTATGCCTGATTTTATAACTTTCGCGCGCACAAGTTATAAAATCGGGGGTTGGCACACACAAGGGGGTGCACAATTGTGCACCTGGCATGCACCGAGCGGCACTGCCTTCCCCCGTTACCTTCCCCCTAGCCTGACCTTCCCACCCCTTCCCCTAACCTTTCCCCCCCCCCAGCCCTACTCTAAACCCCCCCTGACCTTTGTCTTACCTTTTGCGCCTGCCGCCAGGCAGGTGCAAGTTGCGCGAGCCCCGGCCAACTGGTGGCGCGCGGTCCCCGGCACAGCGGCAAATGGCCGCTGTGCCAGGAGCTTCTGACCCCGCCTCCACCCCTGGACCGCCCCTCCCCGCTCCCTTCCCCCCCCTTTTGCTTGGTTATTACAGTGGGCAGCGGAGGTGGTAGTATTGCCTGGTCTTTGGCAACTGACATACCGGCTCAGATATCAGTTTGTCTAGGGGTGTGTATATATATATATATATATATATCTATATATATATATATATATATCTATATATAGATATATATATATATCTATATATATCTATATATATCTATCTATCTATATATATATATATATATATATATATATATATATATAGATCTATATATATATATCTATATATATATATCTAGATATATATATATATAGATATATATATATAAATCTATATATATATATCTATATATCTATATATATCTATATATATATATATATATATATATATATATATATATATATATATATAGATAGATATATATATAGTTAATAAAGCTGTGACCTTTGTTATCCAACATACGTTTTTATTGTTATTCCTTTGAAGAATGTATCCATGCATGGCTATAGGTCACTCAGAGTTAACGGCTGGGAGATTGGGGAGTGGGAGGGATGAAGAAGGGACGACACCACCACAGTCACAGCTGCTAGAGTCACATGAAAAGAAATGGAAAAACAAGAAAGCAAAATGTGAAAATCCCCACTGAAATGAACCGAAACCAAACTTTTGGGCACGCACATCCCAACTAACTGGTGTGCGAGCCTTTGAAAACTTAGCCTTCTGTTTGCAGTTAAAACACGTATGTGTCCAGTATCCGGGTTATTCAAGAACAATCTCTACTACTCACCTTTTGTTTTCACTCTCACAGTTGGTGAGGCTGCAGCATATGATTAATGGCCTCTCTTCTGCAGGATTGTTATGCGATTGAGAATATAAAATGGATATCCTTTTTTTTTTTTTTTCACTTTTCGTTTGTGGTTTTGTCTGATGTCTGCATGAGTTCTTCAAATTCTGTTCTTGTACAAACCAAGTTTAATGGCTTACCCCAAATCAATACACCATACGAAAATGAAAAATCAATGTATCTTTATAACAGCTTAGTTTCAATTCATCACTTGTCTCTTGCCTAATTAGTTTTTAGTCAAAATCTATTTAAAATTGATTTCATCCAGCTTATTGAACCTAGTATTCACTTTCAAGTTTGTTTCTTGTCCTTTTACATTTGCACTTAAGTTTTCATGTTGGTTGATTTTCTTTTCTGCAGATTCAGTTGCAGATCTTTGCAATGCTTTTCAATCTTTTTGTTTTTAGTAAAAGAATGATATACTCATTAATAACAAATATGTACCAAATATTTTTTTTCTAAAAAGAGCAGTGCATCCTTAAACTGTGTAGGGGGGGGGGGAGGGGAAAAAACATTTACTGAACAAGTTTCAAGGACCCTAGACCCATATTATGGCTGCTCAGTTGACGACAAAAGGCAATCAAGAAAGCATGTAACCTCATTTTTATATGCTCTCTTTGGTCTCCTCAGTGAAATAACTCCCTCTAATGGGCAAAATATTGATGCAAAATAACTTGCTTTGCTCAGTTTTATTTATTTGGGGCATACACAGAATTAGAAGGAAAAGCATGAGTCACCTGCATTTAATAAGGTATCAGAAGCAGAAAAAAACATTTAGGCACAAATGTGATGAGACGGAGCCGGATATTCAAAAGGTCTATATGTACCTCAGTGTAACAATATCAAAACCTAAATCACTGCCCTGGTAAGCATCTGACATCTCCCCAGCAAGATGTCCTCCCGGCTGATCCATGAAAGGAACCCCAGAATAAAAATCTGTTCGGGTAACTCTGCCACAGTCATAGGGGAGTGAAAGACCAACTCCATTAATCTCTCAACAGCTGTGGGCGACATGCCATAAGCACAACATCTTCCAAGGCCTCCTGACCACCATCAGATAAATCTACCCTATCCAGCCAAAACAAGCCAGCACAAACATTCCAAACCCAATCCTGCTATAATAAATGCCTGCCCTCCTGCTTGCACAGCCAGGAAACAATCTATTGGTTAAGCTTAGCCTGTCTGCAACCCCAAAGCACCAGATTGAAAAACACAAGCCTTGACATGATGTCAGACCAATAGATCACTGTATCCAGCAACTACAACATGACAGTAGTCAAATCCTTTCAGAGAAAATCCAGCACCTGATTGTAGGGATGTGAATCGTGTCCTCGATCGTCTTAACGATCGATTTCGGCTGGGAGGGGGAGGGAATCGTATTGTTGCCGTTTGGGGGGGTAAAATATCGTGAAAAATCGTGAAAAATCGAAAAAACGTAAAATCGCAAAACCGGCACATTAAAACCCCCTAAAACCCACCCCCGACCCTTTAAATTAAATCCCCCACCCTCCCGAACACCCCCCCCCAAATGACTTAAATAACCTGCGGGTCCAGCGGCGGTCCGGAACGGCAGCGGTCCGGAATGGGCTCCTGCTACTGAATCTTGTTGTCTTCAGCCGGCGCCATTTTCCAAAATGGCGCCGAAAAATGGCGGCGGCCATAGACGAACACGATTGGACGGCAGGAGGTCCTTCTGGACCCCCGCTGGACTTTTGGCAAGTCTTGTGGGGGTCAGGAGGCCCCCCCCAAGCTGGCCAAAAGTTCCTGGAGGTCCAGCGGGGGTCAGGGAGCGATTTCCCGCCGCGAATCGTTTTCGTACGGAAAATGGCGCCGGCAGGAGATCGACTGCAGGAGGTCGTTCAGCGAGGCGCCGGAACCCTCGCTGAACGACCTCCTGCAGTCGATCTCCTGCCGGCGCCATTTTCCGTACGAAAACGATTCGCGGCGGGAAATCGCTCCCTGACCCCCGCTGGACCTCCAGGAACTTTTGGCCAGCTTGGGGGGGGGCCTCCTGACCCCCACAAGACTTGCCAAAAGTCCAGCGGGGGTCCGGAAGGACCTCCTGCCGTCCAATCGTGTTCGTCTATGGCCGCCGCCATTTTTCGGCGCCATTTTGGAAAATGGCGCCGGCTGAAGACAACAAGATTCAGTAGCAGGAGCCTGTTCCGGACCGCTGCCGTTCCGGACCGCCGCTGGACCCGCAGGTTATTTAAGTCATTGGGGGGGGGGGGGGTTGGGGGGGGTGGGGGATTTAATTTAAAGGGTCGGGGGTGGGTTTTAGGGGGTTTTAGTGTGCCGGCTCACGATTCTAACGATTTATAACGATAAATCGTTAGAATCTCTATTGTATTGTGTTCCATAACGGTTTAAGACGATATTAAAATTATCGGACGATAATTTTAATCATCCTAAAACGATTCACATCCCTACCTGATTGCAGAACCATTTTCCAAGATTGTTACCGCAAGATGCACCATTAGTGCCATCGTCTGTGCCCAAGTCTTCAGCAATTCTCCGAGGAAAGGAAACAGCAGGTCCAAATTCATTCCATGATACCCAAACCTGTGCACCCTCACTCCATGTTCTGTGAAACCCAGGTGCAGGCTGTAATAATGACTTTGTGCATGCCTATGTGCCCACACCACATAGGAATACATAATGATACAGCAACTCCTTTTACCCCACCAGTGGCTTGCGAGAAACAAATAATGTTAAAATATTACCATGTCTAAACCCCATCCTTTCAGATCCTCGCAGATGATTCAAAAGCTCCAGACCTTCAATGGCCAATACGATGGATGCCATCATCTGACAACCACAACATAGCTGCAGAAGTGGCCGCTCCTAAGGGTGTGCAGTGTATTCGTTTTGGTATCGTTTTTGTGCCATCTTTTGTTTGATTTAATTTTTAAAATGGTTCTTTTTTTTTTTTTGTGCTTAGAGCACACTAAATTCTGTTAGTGAGCATTAAATGGACATACTGTGTGCACTAAATCCAAGTTAATATTCACTAAGTCCAGTTAGTGCACACTAATGGAACTTAGTGCACGCTAACATGAAACTCAAAAAATAACAAAATTATGGCATTTTTTCTTTCATTTCATTGTTCTAATGAAATGAAAGCACATCCCTAGCTGCACAAAAGGAATGAGTCCCACAATGACCAGCATCCATGCCCAGCTAACCCAACACAGCCCGCAACACAGCAGCAAATGTATATCTAGCTAATGGACTGTCGTCATCATGCACCAAAAAATACAGACTGCCAGCTGGTTGCAATGACAAAAATGTTCAAACATTGGCCACTGGAGAAGTTGCTAAATCAGACAGTTAGTGTCAACCATGTATCCTGCCCACCTGATCCATCTTAGAATGATGAATCTTCAAACGGACTATCTCCGCATTCAACACCACATGTTTCTGCAATAATCCATAATGTTCAAAAACAACCCACTGCCCTATCAACTGTCCTATAAACTGTCAAAATGCTAGGGATGTGAATCGTGTCTCCTATCGTCTTAACGATTGAAATCGTCTAGCAGGAGAAGAAAATCGATCGTTAAAAAATCGTTTTTTCCGATTAGTGCGCACTAACCGGGAGTTAGTGCGCACTAACAGAAAATGAGTGTTGTGATCTTCCTGCACATAGTGCCCTATCCCTATTAATACCAGGAGTGTTGTGATCTTCCTGCACACAGTGCCCTATCCCTATTAATACCAGGATTGTTGTGATATTCCTGCACACAGTGCCCTATCAATATAAATACCAGGATTGTTGTGATCTTCCTGCATACAGTGCCCTAACCCTGACACCAGGGGTGTTGTGATCTTCCTGCATGCAGTGCCTTCTCCCGCCTGCATTACTAGTGAGAAGCTGGCTTCACAGACAGGGGGGAGCTTCCTGACCCTCACTCCTGACTTCCCCCATGTCCCAGCTAGTGAATGGTGTGTGGGTGAGGGGGGGGGGGAGAGGATGGTGAAGTCTAAGACAGCTCCCTCCCTGCATTACTAGTGAGAGGCTGGCTTCACAGACAGGGGGGAGCTGCCTGACCCTCACTCCTCCCCTCCCCCATGTCCCAGCCAGTGAATGGTGTGTGGGTGAGTGGGGGGTGGGAGGATGGTGAAGGCGGAGACAGCTCCCTTCCTGCATTATTAGTGAGAGGCTGGCTTCACAGACAGGGGGAAACTGCCCGTCCCTCACTCCTCCCTTCCCCCAAGTCCCAGCAAGTGAATGGTGTGTGGGTGAGTGGGGGGTGGGAGGATGGTGAAGGCGGAGACAGCTCCCTCCCTGCATTATTAGTGAGAGGCTGGCTTCACAGATAGGGGGGAGCTGCCTGTATTTCACTCCTCCCTTCCCCCAAGTCCCAGCAAGTGAATGGTGTGTGGGTGAGGGGAGGGGGAGGAGGATGGTGAAGGGTGAGACAGCTCCCTCCCTGCATTACTAGTGAGAGGCTGGCTTCACAGACAGGGGGGAGCTGCCTGACCCTTACTCCTCCCCTCCCCCATGTCCCAGCCAGTGAATGGTGTGTGGGTGAGGGGGGGGGGGAGGATGGTGAGGCTGAGACAGCTCCCTCCCTGCATTACTAGTGAGAGGCTGGCTTCACAGACAGGGGGGAGCTGCCTGACCCTCACTCCTCCGGGGTGTTGTGATCTTCCTGCACACAGTGCCCTATCCCTGATACCAGGGGTGTTGTGATCTTCCTGCACACAGTGCCCTATCCCTAATACCAGGGGTGTTGTGATCTTCCTGCACACAGTGCCCTATCCTTGATACCAGGAGTGTTGTGATCTTCCTGCACACAGTGCCCTATTCCTGATACCGGGGGTGTTGTGATCTTCCTGCATGCAGTGCCCTATCCCGGTTACCAGGGGTGTTGTGATCTTCTTGCACACATCCCGGTATCAGGAATAGGGCACTGTGTGCAGGAAGATCACAACACTCCTGGTATTAATAGAGATAGGGCACTGCATGCAGGAAGATCACAACACCCCTGGTATCAGGGATAGGGCACTGTGTGCAGAAGATCACAATACCCCGGAGGAGTGAGGGTCAGGCAGCTCCCCCCTGTCTGTGAAGCCAGCCTCTCACTAGTAATGCAGGGAAGGAGCTGTTTCAGCCTCACCATCCTCCCCCACCCCCCACCCCTCACCCACACACCATTCACTGGCTGGGACATGGGGGAGGGGAGGAGTAAGGGTCAGGCAGCTCCACCCTGTCTGTGAAGCCAGCCTCTCACTAGTAATGCAGGGAAGGAGCTGTTTCAGCCTCACCATCCTCCCCCACCCCTCACCCACACACCATTCACTGGCTGGGACATGGGGGAGGGGAGGAGTGAGGGTCAGGAAGCTCCCCCCTGTCTGTGAAGCCAGCCTCTCATCAGTAATGCAGGGAGGGAGCTGTCTCAGACTTCACCATCCTCCCCCCCCCTCACCCACACACCATTCACTGGCTGGGACATGGGGGAAGTCTGGAATGAGGGTCAGGCAGCTCCCCCCTGTCTGTGAAGCCAGCCTCTCACTAGTAATGCAGGCGGGATAGGGCACTGCATGCAGGAAGATCACAACACCCCTGGTATCAGGGTTAGGGCACTGTGTGCAGGAAGATCACAACACTCCTGGTATTAATAGGGATAGGGCACTGTGTGCAGGAAGATCATAACACACATGGTGTCAGGGTTAGGGCACTGTGTGCAGGAAGATCACAACATCCCTGGTATCAGGGTTAGGGCACGGTGTGCAGGAAGATCACAACACTCCTGGTATTAATAGGGATAGGGCACTGTGTGCAGGAAGATCACAACACCCCTGATATCAGGGTTAGGGCACTGTGTGCAGGAAGATCACAACACCCCTGGTATCAGGGTTAGGGCACTGTGTGCAGGAAGATCACAACACCCCTGGTATCAGGGTAGGGCACTGTGTGCAGGAAGATCACAACACCCCTGGTATCAGGGTTAGGGCACTGTGTGCAGGAAGATCACAACACTCCTGGTATTAATAGGGTTAGGGCACTGTGTGCAGGAAGATCACAACACCCCTGGTATCAGGGTTAGGGCACTGTGTGCAGGAAGATCACAACACTCCTGGTATTAATAGGGATAGGGCACTGTGTGCAGGAAGATCACAACACCCCTGGTGTCAGGGTTAGGGCACTGTGTGCAGGAAGATCACAACACCCCTGGTATCAGGGATAGGGCACAAGTTCTAGTCATATTGACTGATCACATTACTTTTTTTGTCAACTACCAACAGTTTCCATTTCCCATCCCCCCAACCATCACCTCAGTGGGAACCTTGGTAACATCAATAGATAAGAGGGCAGCCAGCCAATAGGAATACATATTCATTCTTAACTGACCTTTACTGACCTGGAAAGTGTCAATAATTTGTATCATTTTCTGTTAGTGTTCCTGAGTTTCCATTTCCATTTCCCATCCCCCCAACCATCACCTCAGTGGGAACCTGGTTAACATCAATAGATAAGAGGGCAGCCAGCCAATAGGAATACATATTCATTCCTAAGTGACCTTTACTGACCTGGAAAGTGTCAATTTGTATCATTTTCTGTTAGTGCGCACTAACACGATGTAACAATTTTTAACGATAAATCGTTAGAATTTCTATTGTATTGTGTTCTATAATGATTTAAGACGATATTAAAATTATCGGACAATAATTTTAATCGTTGAAAAACGATTCACATCCCTAAAAATGAGGTCCTGCCCTGAAACTGAAGAGTGATTTCTTCTGGACTTCTACAACAGCAGGAGCCAGCTTTACGCTAAAGAAACTGGCATACGAGCTTGATGATGTGTCACTGCTGCAGAGTGCAGATAACAGTGAGTGTTTTTCTCTCCAATCTTCTGTGTTCAGCGAGAGAGAAAATGTTGCTGCAGAGGTTGCAGTGAAAGCCAAATTTTCCTCCACTGATTTACATGAAAAATCTTCAGAGGGATAGCCGTGCTAGTCTGGTGTAGCAGCCCCTCAACCTCAAAAGATACTCATCAGCCGCTGCAAATAGTACAAGGACACCAACCCAGGAGCCAGACCTTGCCAGAAAAGGAGATGCCAACACTTTCCACATATTATCCCAGACAATGCCATCACTGGACACAACATCATCAGCAACATGCGGGACACATTCTCCTGCTTTTCTTCCAATCTAATATATGCCAACACCTGCCAGCAAAGACCCGCTTCTGTCTACATAGGACAAACGGGACAATCTATAAGGACAAGGGAAAAGGATTTAAACCTGAGGTTAGAAATGACAACATTCAACCTTCCTTGACATTCTCTATCTGACCTTAAGGTTGCCATACTCCTACATGAAAACTTCAAAGGAGCACTCCAGCCTGAAACTGCTAAATTGGAACTCATTAAAAATCTTAATACCATCACCCAAGGGCTGAACAGAAGCAATGGATTCATGACTCACTACAAATATGCATAAACTGAACTGTAGTCTGATCATTCTGTCTATTCACACTTACCTCAGTTGTCAGTAGGCTAAACTACAATCCTATTCACACTCTCTCCACACCGTTTCCTGCCTTTTCCCATGTCTTCTCACTGTTCTGTATATATTGTACACATCAACTGTACATCATTTCATGCATCTGATGGTGTGGACTGTGTCCTCGAAAGCTCATGCTTTAATAAAACAGTTAGTCTAAATGATTCCACTCGACTCCTAGTGCTTTTTTATTCAGATGAAGAGTCATTACTTGTTCCCTGTACGTACCCAGATCAGTCCAGACACCTGGGTTGTGACTCCGCACCAGCAGATGGAGACAGAGTAAAACCTGTCGGGCTCCCTACATATAGTAAGGTGCCACCCACAGCCCCTCAGTCTTTCTCTGTCTCCAGCAGATGGGGCAGGTCCACCCACAGTCTCTGGGATCCCTGGTTCATGTTTTCGTAGTTAGTCAGGGATAGTTAAAAAAAAAAAAGAAGAAGAAAGAAATACATAAAAAGGGTAAAAGACATTCAGAAGAAGAAAAGAGAAGAAAATTCTCCTCTGGTGTAAGTCTCCCAGGGGGGTTGGGAAGGTTCTGAGAGGACCATCCCCCCCTGGTTGAGACCGCTGCTGAGGGTCGAGGACCAGGCCGAGGTAGGCAGCAGCGTCGGGGGTGACACCAGGAAGCCCGGTTCACTCACCCCCGCTCGAGCAGAAGATTCAGGACCCAAACCTTTGAATCTTATTATCATAATAAATCCTCTTAGCTATAATAATTTTTTTACGATAATGGGCAAGAAAGATACGATAATTAGTTAATGCTAAAATAGTTTTTGATTTCTTCCAGATTCTTTCTTTTCTACGTAATATAAGTTTTAATTGTCTTAGATCATTATTGTACCAAGGATTCTGCTTTTTAGTAAGTTGCACTGCTTTGAGTCTTAGTGGATTTATTCTGTCAGCTATTTCTTGAGTTGTCTTATACCACATCTTGGTAGGATCTAGAGATGCTTGGGATTTAGATGGGTACTCAGTTAATTCTGACTGAAGTACTTCGGAATTATAGGGTTTCCTATATTCAAAAGTACATAACTTTTTTTCTTCAGTTAGAGTGGGCCTGATATAGGAAACTTTAGAACAAATTAAGTAATGATCTAACCAGGGGACAGGCCAGATGTGTGTTTTTTCATGTTTAATTAGTGTTGGATTAACAAAGATTCGATCCAGAGCATGTCCATGAATATGAGTTGCCCATGGGGTTAACAATTCTAAACCTAAGGCTTGCAGGGCTTCGACTAATATACAACATGAAGAAGAAAGAGGAGATGCATTCATGTGTAGATTAAAATCTCCTAAAAGAATTGAAGGCCTGTCGGGGTTGATATTAAGAGTTAAATATTCTATAATTGGTGAAATATTAGTTTCTAATAATCCTGGGGGTTAGCGGACTGCATATCCTTTTGCTATCAGCAAGCAGGCATTCCACTTCAAGACCGTGTCAAACCACACTCTGAGAGGGTCATGGTGACTTCAGTAGCACACCTACGATCGGTGCCGCTTCCTGACATTTGCAGGGCTGCCACCTGGAGTTCTCTCCATACCTTTACAGCCCACTTTTGCTTGGACAAAGCCGGAAGACAAGATTCCATCTTCGGCCAATCTGTCCTACGCAACCTATTCACAACTTGACGTACCAACACCCTTCCGCCTTCCCGGTAGGGTTCAGGATGCCCTCGGCCAAAATTCACCCCAGTCCCAGTGCCTTGCACATCTGGGTACATTTGGTGCATGTTCAGACATCCTCAGCTCGGTACTCGCCCATATGCGAGGACTACCATCCTGCTTGTCCTGTGAGAAAGCAAATATTGCTTACCTGATGTAACAGGTGTTCTCACAGGACAGCAGGATGTTAGTCCTCACAAAACCCGCCTGCTGCCCCGCGGTTTGGGGTTCGTTATGTTTCTTATTTAATTTTTCGGCACTTCCTGTAGCTTTTTAAACAAGACTGAAGGGGGACCCCTGCTGGCTGCAGGTTTAGTGCCATGCTGGGCATACCCAGTAGGGGCCAGTCAAAGTTCTAGAAACTTTGACAAAAGTGTTCCGTGATTGGGCTCCATCCTATGATGTCACCGATATGTGAGGACTAACATCCTGCTGTCCTGTGAGACACCTGTTACAGGTAAGCAACATTTGCTTTCTCTGCACAAAGAACCCCCCCAGTCAGTTTCAGTCCCCCCCCCCTCAAATAAACCTATCATTGTCTTTATTTGATAGCATCGTTCAACCATTGGTTCTAGATGGGAGTGAGGTCTGGAGTCTACACAGAGTGGGACAGAATCTCAGTAAAACCCTGCACCTCCAGTTCTGTAACACACATCAGAACCACAGAAATTCCCTCCGCAAAGCAGGTAGAACATTTCCCCATTACAACTTTATCAGTCAACAAAATTTATATTCAAATTGTAATGTCACCTCAGGAAGATGAAAGGTTCGAGTTCGGACCAGAAACGTGGCTACGTCGGGTTGTCAACTTTCAGCAGATAAGTCGGGACTTTTAAATTCCTTTGTGAAGTTGATCCGTCTTTGATACTCAAAAAAAGAAGAATGCTCTATTCGGATTTGAATATGATTTTTCATTAAATGTAACACATAAGGGTGTAGGCTTGATGCACACTGTTTAAAAAGAACAGATAAAAAATAAGGGACGGAGGAGGTTTGGTTTATGATTATACATGCACGGATTGAGTTCACCCTGGCGGGGGTTTAAGACTCAGATATATGAAACCCTTCCTCCATTCCTTTAAAAAAATTTTCCTCTTGTAGTTATTCGGGAAGTCAGTTCAGGTCAGTACACAGGCTCGATTGTCTCCCAGTGAAGTAGTATTTTCTGAATTGAAATGACTCACGATTTGTGAGCATCAATAAATTGATAGATCTGATGAAAAAAGAATTTCTTAAGGGGGAATTGCATGTGATTTGACCTCAGGAAGAGCAACATCCACTCCCTTCCACTGACACTTTGTAAAGTAACATAAAACTGTGAAAAAAGACCCTCAGAATCTATAAACTTCCAAGACTCAAACAGCAAAACCCTAGCTACGAAAAGGCAGCTCTACAAATATTACACCAGGCCTAAAATACCAATGCACCTCCTATTGGGAAACAGAACAAGCTGAATTGCTACAGATGCCCACACAGGAACGACACGCAAGCAGAATTCCTCCCCTCCGTCACACATTCAGAACATGGACAGACTCGCGCCTAATACAGAGCAAGGGACCACAAATCAGAAACAGAAACATGCGGACAAAACGTGAAGCCAGATTCTATAAGCAGTGCAATACTGGAGGATGAGAAATAGGAAGGCAATCCTTCCTGCACTCTGCAAAATGCCAAAACAGAAGAGAAGGGACTGTGAAGGGGGTGAATTTGGAAATGGGGCTAGTGAGGAGGTAAAAAGGGGGAATGGGAATGTAGGTGGGAGATCAGAGAGACAATAAAGGGGCTTGGCCATGCCGGGAGAGGTGAATGACAGGGAAGGAACTGGGGCCGGTGAGAGAGGTCAGAGGGCTGGGAGAGGATGAGCAGAGAGGGTGAAGATGGGAGGAATAAGAGCTTGAGAGAGAAGTGAAATCAAAGGGGGAAATGAAGGGGCTGGAGAGGGGGGTGACAGAGGGAGATGGAAGGCTGGCGGTCTAAGTGAGAAATGAAGAGAGTAACGCTCCTTCCACTGCCTTTCAGCTCCTCCCCAGTCCCCTTAGGTCTTTCCATCTCACTCGCTCCCTCTCGCTCTTCAAAAGCTTTTCCTCCTTTTTAACCCTCCATAAAAGGCTTTTACGCTTTCTCACCCCTCTTCCAAGGCTTTTCCCTCTTCTCAACTCCCTCCCTTCAGATCCTCCCCCCCCCTCTTCTGACTCCCTGCAAATGTTCTCACCCCCTCGCCCTATATGCTTTCTACCCCTCAATCCCTTTTCCCTTTGTACCTTGTACCCGCCCCTCCCAGGGCCGGTGGAAGCACTAGGCGAACCAGGCCTGGGCCTAAGGCCCCGGGTATTAGGGGGCGCCGCGAGCAGTGGTATCCCGAGGGGAGCCAATACCCGTGGGCGCAGGGAGGCTGGGGCGGCCGCCGGTGGACCTCATCCCACGAGCGGCTGAGCAGTGACACCCAGCAGGCAGATCGGCAGAGCCGTGGCGGAGCTCACGTCACCACGGCCCGAAGAAAAAAGTCGTGTTTAAACCTGCAGGTGCTCCTCCTCCTTCCTGAATGCGCGGCCCCGGAAGAAAACATCGCTGCAAAACGAGGCCGCATCGAGGCGAGCTTGCCTCAAACTGCAGCCACGGCAAAGACCCAAGACCCCTGGCTATCTACTTCCCCTGTCAAGAAGGGCTGAGTCTGGACAGGGATTACCATGTCCCCGCTCGCCCTGCTCCACCCGAGGGATAGCCCAAGAAGGAACCTAACACCTCGGGGAGCCAAACTCTCTTCTTATCTTTTTTTTTTTTTTTTTTTTTTTAAACAATTCCAGACTGCAGGTTTACACCTCTACCATCTGCTGGAGACAGAGAAATACAGGTCAATACTGAAGGACTGCAGGTGGCACTCCCATTTATGTAGCAGTGCCTCAGAGTTTTGTTCTCTGTCTCCATCTGCTGGAGACAGAGAAATACAGGTCAATACTGAAGGACTGCAGGTGGCACTCCCATTTATGTAGCAGTGCCTCAAACTTTTGTTCTCTGCCTCCATCTGCTGGTAGGGATGCATAAACCCTCTCGTCTGGACTGATCTGGAGTACTAACAGGAACCTATTTCCTTAAAAGATGAAATGAAATGCCTAATGTCTCTTTTGCCCTGTATGTTTGTCTTGATTATATTGTAAGCTCTACTGAGTAGGGACTGTCTCATATGTTTTGGTAGAGTGCTATGTACTTCTAGTAGCACTATGGGAATGATAATTAGTAGTAGAAACTGGTTTGTACCTTTAGGAATCACTGTCCCATGGGTCCATGTCATCACTAAGAACATAAGAAATTGTCATACTAGATCAGACCAAGAGTCAATCAAGCCCAGCATCCTGTTTCCAACAGTGACCAAACCCAGCATTCCTGTTTCCTGTTTCCCACAGTACCCAAACACTAAGTAGACCCCATGCTACTGATGCTAGGATTAGACAGGCTATTCCCTAAGTCAGCTTGATTAATAGCAGTTAATAGACTTATCCAAACCTTTTTTGAACCCAGCTACACTAACTGCACTAACCACATCCTCTGGCAACAAATTCCAGAGCTTAAGCTGAGTGAAAAAGAACTTTCTCTGATTAGTCTTAATGTGCTACTTGCTAACTTCATGGAATGCCCCCTAGTCCTTCTATTAAACGAAAGTGTAAATAACCGATTCACATCTACTCGTTCAAGATCTCTCATGATTTTAAAGACCTCTATCATATCCCCCCTCAGCTGTCTCTACTCCAAGCTGAATAGCCCTAACCTCTTCAGCCTTTCCTCATAGGGGAGCTGTTCCATCCCCTTTTTCATTTTGATCACCCTTCTCTGTACCTTCTCCATGGCAACTATACCTTTTTTGGGGTGCGGCAACCAGAGTTGTACACAGTACTCAAGGTGCGGTCTCACCATGGAGTGATATAGATGCATTCTGACGTTCTTATTCACTCCTAATAATTCCTAATATTCTGTTTGCTTTTTTGACTGCCGCAGCACACTGAGCTGATGATTTCAATATATTACCCACTATGATGCCTAGATCTTTTTCCTGCGTGGTAACTCCGAATATGGAACCTAACATCTGTAACTACAGGAATGTTTATTTCCCTTTAAATTTCATCTTCCATTTGAATGCCCAATCTTCCAGAATCGCAAGGTCCTCCTGCAGTGTATCACAATCCATTTGTGATTTAACTACTCTGAATAATTTTGTATCATCTGCAGATTTGATAACCTCACTCATCATATTCATTTCCAGATCATTTATAAATATATTGAAAAGCACAGGTCCAAGTACAGATCCCTGAGGCACTCCACTGTTTACCCTTTTCCTTTTTTTTTTTCAAAATAATTTTTATTGGGAGGATACATGAATAGGCAGTGAATCCCACACTCAGTAGATACAACCAATATACTAAACATCCAATACAACACAAGTTGTTTAAACAAACTAACAACAACAGAGACCTCCCTCATAACTACAGCCTATCTGTTTTTTCTGTTTTCTCCCCATACCAGTTCCCCTCATACTACTAACATTTGCACCTCACTTTGCCTCATGCACACCACACGCCATTCACACCACCACACACTACCCTTCCCTCCCCTTCCCCCCTCCACCCCCTAAGCCCCCTCACTCTACTGAGACCCTGGGTTGCACCATTCAAGCTCATAGCCACTTGCCCGCAGCCCTTCTTGAACAGCTGTCGGCATCAGAAGAACACAAGCCTGCCAGCAGGCCCAGTACAGTTTATCCGACTTCTGCTTGCCCAGTACAAAGTCTAAACGTTCAAGTTGGAGAAACGAGGCCATTCGCTGAAACCAGGACAGGACTGATGGGAACCCGTCCCGGGCTGTCCAGTTGTTTACCCTTTTCCACTGAGAAAATTAGCCATTTAATCCTACGCTTTGTTTCCTGTCTTTTAACCAGTTTGTAATCCACAAAAGGACATCGCCTCCTGTCTCATAACTTTTTAGTTTTCTTAGAAGCCTTTCATGAGGGACTTCGTCAAATGCCTTCTGAAAATCCAAATACACTACATCTACTGGTTCACCTTTATCCACATGTTTATTAACCCCTTCAAAAATATGATTTGTGAGGCAAGACTTCCCTTAGGTAAAGCCATGCTGACTTTGTTCCATTAAACCATGTCTTTCTATATGTTCTGTGATTTTGATCTTTAGAACACTTTCCACTATTTTTCCTGGCACTGAAGTCAGGCTCACTGGTCTATAGTTTCCTGGATCGCCCCTGGAACCCTTTTTAAATATTGGGGTTACATTAGCCACCCTCCAGTCTTCAGGTACAATGGATGATTTTAATGATAGGTTACAAAATTTACCTAATAGATTTGAAATTTCATTTTTTAGTTCCTTCAGAACCCTGGGGTGTATACCATCCAGTCCAGGTGATTTACTACTCTTCAGTTTGTCAATCAGGCCTACTTCATCTTCTAGGTTCACCGTGATTTGGTTCAGTTCATCTGACTCATCACCCTTGAAAACCATCTCTGGAACTGGTATCTCCCCAGCATCATCATTGGTAAACACAGAAGCAAAGAATTCATTTAGTCTTTCTGCAATGGCCTAAACTTCCCTAAGAGCCCCTTTAACCCCTCAGTCATCCAACCGACTCCCTTATAGGTTTCTTGCTTCGGATGTATTTTAAAAACTTTTTATTATGACTTTTTGCCTCTACGGCCAACATCATTTCAAATTCTCTCTTAGCCTGCCTTATCAGTGTTTTACACTTAACTTGACAATGCTTATGCTTTTTCCTATTTTCTTCAGATGGATCCTTCTTCCAATTTTTGAAGGATTTTTTTTGGCTAAAATAGCCTCTTTCAGCTCACCTTTTAACCTTGCTGGTAATCGTTTTGCCTTCCTTCCACCTTTTTTAATGCATGGAAGACATCTGGACTGCGCATCTAAGATTGTATTGTTATAACTATTTATATTTTTCCAAACAAACAGAGAAAAGTACATAGAAGCAATAACTCATATTGCAGTGAGGTACATGGCAAAAGACAGTACATAGGGGAGCAAACGATTGAGGGACAATAGAAGTGGAAATAAAAAAATAACCCTAAGTGGCACCACAAATTAGCTTAAGTATCATTCAAATAATCAAGATATGGCCCCCAAGTACTGGTAAATTTAGCATGCTTACCCTTAAGACTGTATCGTAGCTGTTCCAGATCAGCAATAGCCTGTATTTGTGAGCGCCAGTGAGGCATACTAGGGGTGACTTTTTTTTATGAATGAGAGTGATCGTAGCATCAGCCATAGTGCCCAGGGAATGCCCCCCACCACCAGTAGGGAACCCATCAGGGCCAGGACATTTACCCTCCGGTAACAACTTGATAGCTGCCTGAATTTCAAGCAGAGAAATTGGGGCCACCATAAGATTCTATTTTTAAACAATGTCTACACCTGTTGTACACTTTTAACCTCTGCAGCTGCACCTTTCAGTTTTTTTCTATTTCGCTCATTTTATCAAAGTTTCCCTTTTGAAAATTTAGTGTTAGAGCTGTAGATTTACATACTGACCCCTTCCAGTCATTAGTTCAAATGTTATCACGTTATGATCACCATTGCCAAGTGGCCCCACCACTACCACTATTACCTCTCTCACCAAATCTTGCGTTCTACCAAGAATTAAATCTAAAATTGCTCCCTCTATCGTTGGTTCCTGAACCAATTGCTCCATGAAGCAGTAGTTTATTCCATCCAGGAACTTTGTCTCTAGCAAGTCCTGATGTTACATTTACCCAGTCAATATTGGGGTAATTGAAATCTCCTATTACTGCACAGCCAAATTTATTAGCTTCCCTGATTTCTCTTAGCATTTCATCATCTGACCATTTTGGCCAGGTGGATGGTAGTATACTCCTATCACCGTACTCATACCCAACACACATGCGATTTCAACCTATATAGATTCTAATGAGTATTTAGTCTCTTGTATGATCTTTATACTGTTGGACTCTATAGCCTCCTGGATATAAAGTGCCACACCCTCCAAGTTGATCCTATCATTGCGATATAATTTGTATCCTGATATAGCACTGTCCCGTTAGTTATCCTTCTTCTACCAAGTCTCTGTGATGCCAATTATGTCTATCTCATCATTCACCGCTATACACTCTGACTCTCCCATCTTACTTCTTAGATTTCTGGCAATGGCATACAGACATTTCAAAGTGTGTTTTTATTTGTATTAACAACCTGCTTTCAGATGATAGGGATAATTTGGATTCTTTACTTACAGGCACATGGACTACGTTTGCATTTATTGGAACCTCTCTGTTGGGATGCCATAGCTCTCCTATTTCATTAGTATCCTTCAAAGATACATTCCTCCGAACCGTTTAAAAGCTGCTCTATCTCCTTTTTAAAAGTTAGTGCCAGCAGCCTGATTTCATTCTGGTTTCCCAGTTTCTTACAAAACTGAATCCCTGCTCCCTGCATCATCGTCTCATCCATGAATTGAAACCCGAGAGCTTTGCCTGCCTCTGAGGACCTGCACCTGGAATGGGCAACATTTCAGAGAATGCCACCCTGGAGGCTCCAGATTTCAGCTTTCTACCTGAAATCCTAAATTTGGCTTCCAGAACTTCTCTCCCACATTTTCCTATGTCGTTGGTGCCCATATGTACCTCGGCAGCCAGCTCCTTCCTAGCACTGTCTATAATCCTATCTGGGTGACGCGTGAGGTGTGCCGCCTTCGCACCTGGCAGGCAAGTTACCAGGCAGTCCTCATGTCCACCAGCCACCCAGCTAGCTACATTTATGATGGCCGACCTAACCCTTCCCTCCTGGGCAGTAGCCCTAGGAGTCTTGTACTCAGTGCAAGAGGACAATGCATCACCTGGAGAGAAGGTCCTTGCTACAGGATCATCACTTCCTGCTACACCAAGATGATGTTCTCCAACCGTGAGACTTTTCTGATCCAAGGCAGCACCGGGTGACGTGTGAGGTGTGCCACCGTCGCACCAGGCAGGCAGGTTACCAGGCAGTCCTTCCGTTCATCAGCCACCCAACTATCTACATTTATTATGGCCGACCTAACCCTGCCCCCCGGTACTGTAGAGGTTACATGGGGTAAATAAAACAGGAGCCTGAGTTGTTTTTTTTTTTAATTTAATTTTATTTATATTCCAACTTTCAGCACTTCAAAGTGGATGACATTCAGGTACTGTAGTTATTTCTCTATTCATAGTGGGCTCACAATCTGACCCTGAGGCCACAAGGAGTGGTGACAGTGGTATTTAAACCCTGGCTTCCCACTGCTCTAACCCCTAGTCTTTTATAGCCAGCGAGCAGAGGTGTTTCAGGGATCGGGCTGAGGCAGAGCTGGAGGGGCAGAGTCAGCAGAATTTCAAATGTCTCTCTGGTACAGCACAAAAGTCGAGCCACGCACTTGGAAAATTATTGTTGGTGATGAGCAGGAGTTTTACTTGTTATTTGCCTGGTATATTGAGAGAAGGTTTTTTTATTCAGATGATCTTCAGCCGGTCAGCAGGCAGCAGTATAAGAGCGCAGAGTTCCACTGGCACCAGGAGCTGGAGCTGAGGGGATGAATCCCAGGACCGATGTCTTCACCCTGCTGCTAAGTTCTGAGAGAGAGAGACTGTAACACTGAGAGAGAGATGCTCGTTTCAGCAGACATTGCACTGCTGCTGAGGATCTGTAAGAGTGATAGAACGGGCTGAGAGAATGAGAGGTGGAATTAGCAGAAAGAGAGAGACCTGTTTCAGCTGGGAAGTACAGCTGTGGGGTGACAGGAAAAGGTTGCACAGGACCCTCCTATCTGACTGGGAAGGAAGCAGCATTTCACTCTGCAGACAAACTGTTAAGTACCAGCAGTTACTGCTCCTTTCCTTTTTTCCTCTTTGCTGTTTGCAGTTTTCCAAGCCTTTTGAGTTAACTATAAATCCTTTTCTTATATATTAAAACATTCATTTATTAGCACTGTTTCTGTGAAGGATTAGTGACAGGTGAGTTAGTACTGAGTATCAGCAGGGTCCTGCACCAAGTCTCACACAGTTCTTTCAGGTTTTTGTGTCAGGTAGAGCTGGAGTAACCAACAAGCATCTGAATCAGTGAGGAGGTCTTCTGACCACAGATTGTGCTAATAAATACACATTTGACTGCTATTTAGTGATTCCTCAATTGTTATATTTATTGTTTTGTCTTTTCTGGGTCCCTTTTCTAAGGTCTAAGCACCTCCCAGAGGAGGACCTAGTTTAGGGTAGTGAGTGGACTAAACCATTTGCTATGGCTCACTGGAGTAACTATAGAGGGCAGACAGTTCCCTGTGCTCTGAGGGACTCCTCGTCTCTGAGAAATCACTGATTAGCACTGTGAAATCCCTGAATACCAACAAAATATTTCTTCATTTATATTTATAAACTAATAGGTCCATTCAGCGGTGCTGAGAGCAGGAAGTTTGCTAGACTTACCCAGGTACGGGTTCCCGCTGGATAGACCAAAAGACAGTGGAGTAAGCTTATCTATCTCACTTCAGGGCTGCTACCCAGCTAAACATAAGCCCCACACCCGGTCATCTCTTTTTATCCAGGTAAGTTAGCCATTCATTGGCCCACAATTTTAACACTTTGCGGTTTGTCCAGCTAAATTCCAAACTCAGCCGAACAAATCCGCTGACCAAGGACCTTTAAAAGTATTACAGGGCACAAAGCGATGTTTTCAAAGTCTCCTTACCGGTTTTTTTTCTTCGAAGCGCATGCACTGCAATCAGACCAAACACACATGGGATGTCAAGGAGAAGTAAGGGAAAGGAAAAGGGGAAAGGGGAAGCATAAACAAGACAGAGAAAGGGGAGGAAAAGTAGAGAACAGCAAAGGCAGGTGGGCAGAGAGGAAGGAGGAAGGAGATATAGAGAAGGGAGGCATGGGCTAGGGGAGAGGAGGGAGAGCAGGGAGAGCATTGGAAGGAGGGTGGGAGGAGTTGATACAATAACAGGAAGGAGCAAAGGAGAAAAAGATGGAAGGGGGGAACAGGAGATAAGGCCGGGAGATTGATGGGGGAGGGAGGAGGGGAGATGCAGAGGGGGAGGCATGGGGTAGAAGAGAGGAGAGAGAGCAGAGGGAGCAGTGGAAAGAGGTTATGGGAGTAGCTGCACCGGTGCTGAAGTTTGCAGGACGAGCGGAACTGGAAAGAGAAAGAAAGGAGATATGTGAGCATTTCCTGATGTCCTACTTTCCATCTGAGGTACAGGCATTGATATTGGTTATCACAAAGTTAATTGTGCCCATTTCTGTATTCAAAGTAAGGGGTAAGTTTTCAGAAGAGCTGCTAAGTGACCACAAGAGTTGATTCCGTTTACTGGATAAATTTTCAATCACAGCTTGGCGGCTGGAAATATTCCCAAATTTAGCTTAGCCGGTTCAGCACTGAGAAGCCTCCTGAATACTTACCCTGAGCAGCTCCAGAGGATCTAACCTCGCTGAAGGGCCTGTCCCTTAATCTAAAAAAAATACCCACCTCTACCCTGACTCCCAATCGCTCGGTCATTTTTGATGCAGGCTTGTCTTCGTCTGTTAAAGAAAGGTTCAAACTTTAAATTGTGTAAGGCTGAATGCACATCACTATTATATACAGGGAGGACAATAATGAAAGCCATTTCTGGGAGTAAAGCACTCTTTTATCCACAGAAATAGGCTATTTGATTACTGTCTATCCTCTACACAAGTAAAGGTAGGAGCATAGAACAAGGCATATTTCTGGTTTGGAGTTCGGACAGGGGGAAAACTATATGCTACCCAGCTAAACATAAGGCCCACACCCAGTCATCTCTTTTTATCCAGGTAAGTTAGCCATTCAATGGCCCACAATTTTAACACTTTGCGGTTTGTCCAGCTAAATTCCGAATTCAGCCGGCCAAATCCGCTGACCAAGGACCTTTAAAAGTATTATAGGGCACAAAGTGATGTTTGCAAAGTCTCCTTACCGGTTTTTTTTCTTCGAAGCGCATGCACTGCAATCAGACCAAACACACACGGGATGTCAAGGAGAAGTAAGGGAAAGGAAAAGGGGAAAGGGGAAGCATAAACAAGACAGAGAAAGTAGAGAACAGCAAAGGCAGGTGGGCAGAGAGGAAGGAGGAGGGAGATATAGAGAAGGGAGGCATGGGCTAGGGGAGAGGAGAGAGAGCAGAGAGAGCATTGGAAGGAGGGTGGGAGGAGTCGATACAATAACAGGAAGGAGCAAAGGAGAAAAAGATGGAAGGGGAGAACAGGAGATAAGGCAGGGAGATTGATGGGAGAGGGTGGAGGGAAGATAGAGAGGGAGAGGCTTGGGGTAGGGGAGAGCAGAGGGAGCAGTGGAAAGAGGGGTGGGAATAGTTGCACCGGTGCTGAAGTTTGCAGGATGAGCGGAACCGGAAAGAGAAAGAAAGGAGATATGTGAGCATTTCCTGATGTCCTACTTTCCATCTGAGCTACAGGCATTGATCTTGGTTATCACAAACAGGCCAATACAGTAAGGTGCGGTAGAAAGAGGTGCATTAGTGCCGGGCACACCTGCGTTTGCCACACGCACAGTTCGGATCACATACCGCTCAAGACTGTATTTAAATGGCAATCTTTGCGTGCCTTGAAGGCTTTATGCATAAGCAACACGAAATCAGACGAAAAAGAAGAGTCTGAAGACAAATCTGTCTGATCCCCCTCAGGGACCTCTGGATTGGCAGCACAGCTGGGTCTCGCAGGTCTGTCCCCCTTAGGGACTCTGCGTTGTGGTGACAATCGTGGTTGAGGGTCGTCCTCCCCCCGTGCCGCTGGCACCTTGGGGCGTTCCCACGGGAACGGGTCGGCACCTGAAGAATGTAAGTTCCCAAATGCTCCGGTCACTGTTTGGACCCTCACCAGGTCCCTGCCCGTGGCCGCAGAGACTCCCTTGCCTCCGGAGAGGCAATCGGAACACAAATTGTCCCAGGACAGTTGCGCCCGCGCGGTGCCGCAGGCCCTACAAGCGGCCCGAGGCGGCACGCTGCAGCAAAAAACCGCCCCGAAAATCGCTCGGAAGGTGGCGAAAATGGCGCGCAAGCACCCAAATGCGACCGGAAGGGAAGGAGAATGAAGCCCCGACAGAACACACACACAAAAAAAATTTAACTTTTTTTTTTTTTAAATATACTCGCCCAATAGTCTCCGGGTCCTGGACCTACTGGGGGAGTGAGCCGGGCTCCCCGGTATCACCCCCAGTCACGAATTCACGCTGGCGGGAGGGCAAAGCACCCCACACCTCAGCGGCCTCGGAAACCAGGGGGGATGGTCCCCTCCGGACCTCACAACCCCCCGGGAGGCGGGAGACTGGACCTGAAGGCAAACCACTGCGCTCCTATACCTTATTCTAACTTTATCCTTCTCTTTACCCAGCTAACAATACTATCTAGAAGTGAAAAACTAGGCCTCAGCACAGACTGCAGGTTCTGCACCTCCTCCACCTGCTGGGAGACAGAGGAAGACTGCCAGACTGGAGGTGGCACCAGCCTAGATAAGGCATAGGTTTGTTTGATAAACTTCTGTCTCCAACTGCTAGAGGGGGGGGCAAAACCCAGGAGTCTGGACTGATCCGGGTACATACAGGGAATTTAGCTTAAGCCAGTTCAGCACTGAGGAGCCTCCTGAAAACTTAGCCTGAGCAGTTCCAGAGGATCTAACCTCGCTGAAGGACCTGTCCCTTAATCTAAAAAACATACCCACCTCTATCCTGACTCCCAATCGCTCGGTCATTTTTGATGCAGGCTTGTCTTCGTCTGTTAAAGAAAGGTTCAGACTTTAAAATGTGCAAGGCTGAATGCACATCACCATTACATACAGGGAGGACAATAATGAAAGCCATTTCTGGGGATAAAGCCCTCTTTTATCCACAGAAATAGGCTGTTTGATTACTGTCCATCCTCTACACAAGTAAAGGTAGGAGCATAGAACAAGGCATATTTCTGGTTTGGAGTTCGGACAGGGGGAAAACTATATGCAGAGCTTTCCTTTAACACCGTGCCCTCACAAAAAGCAGGCAGGGGTATTTTAGAGGGGGCAATAAACAAAGCAAATCTAGATGTGTACGTTTGCATTCCTTATCACCTCAGGTTAAAATTCAGATGGGATTGGCCAGACCTTGCATACTTTGATTATTTAGGTCAAGGCTGGGAAACATCCAGACCCAGATGAGACGCACAGCTCAGTCCCAGGCAGCCACAGCCAGAGCCCCAAACCAGAGGTTCATGGAGGGAGCTTTTGCTCCGTGTCTCTGACTCCCCCTCCCCCCATAATCAAATGTTCACGGCAGGAGCGAGCAGGATCTGCTGCCACAGCTTGGGTTCATCTCCCCACCTTGTCCTTGAATGAAATATTCAGAAGGACTGGAGAGCGGCACGAGAGCTCCTGCCTCATCCTCGGCTCCTTCCTGCAGCCTCCCACCCCAAGAAAAACTGAGAGAGGCAAGACTCGCTTTCAATTGCTTCCCCTCCCCCTTTATAATCCCACACAATGTTTGTTTTGGTTAAATAAAGGCCGCAGTTTATTATAACATGACCCAAGCCCCTAACACTTAATACACTATTCAACATATACACCCCCCCCCCCCCATTTTATCCCCTTCTTAACAACTTGCTCCCCACCTGGACCCAGTGGTAGAGCTACACCCATAGAGTCCATTTCCTTACCCCGCCTCGCACCAGCGTGGGTAAGTACCCCGGCCTCTGAGCTTCGGCCCCCCTCTTGCTCATTGGCCACCTCATGTAGCAGCCCCACGCTACACGAGATACCTCCCCCCCCCAATGCCTTTTAACAAGACATAACAAAATCAACCATATTGGGCTGGGGTTACCCGCCACTGTGACAATCAATAAAGACAACACACATTGAATAACATCCAATGATTCTCCCGTAAGGGAGGGAGGAGGGAAATTATTCCAGCCTACTCCCTCAGCCCTCTCGCACCCAACTGAGGCGCGAAAGGGCTCTCTGCCCTAACTAACTATTACCCCAACCAATCCCAGCTCCTCAATTCAAAATACTTCCTTTTCATTGGCCCCTTAGCTTTACTTTCTCCCCCTCCCCTTTCCCTCCTAACTTATAATTTAACCCTATCCTACCACTCGCTAACCCCCGTTATTATCTGCTAAGCAATACAAGATTGCTTAGCCTTCACTTAAATGTTCACAGGGAAAACAGAGCAAGAGCTGTGCTGCTTCTGGCTCTGCCCCTGCCACACAGAATGAAATATTCCTGGCAGGAATGAAGAGCACACATCACATCTCTTCCTTTACCTCCCTGGAATAAAACATTCTTAGCAGAAGTAAAGCAAAAGCTGCTTCACCTGACACTCGGAGGTTAAACCCTTGCTCACTTGCTTGGACCTTGAAGATCCCAGCAAGCACTGCAGAGGCCTTGCCTGCTCCTGCACTCGTGCCTCTCTCCTGACAACCTCCCACCCACCAACTGGGTTTCCCAAGTACCCTACCACCTGCTCCTTCATGAGGGCTTTCTGAGGACATTGTGACTCCCTAAACCTGGGGTTTCACAGTATCCAGACAAATAAAGAAGGCACAT
Organism: Rhinatrema bivittatum; assembly: GCF_901001135.1. Classification (NCBI taxonomy): domain Eukaryota; kingdom Metazoa; phylum Chordata; class Amphibia; order Gymnophiona; family Rhinatrematidae; genus Rhinatrema; species Rhinatrema bivittatum. The sequence continues at coordinate 574,459,388 of NC_042617.1, forward strand.
CCAAAAAATACCAGAATCACTGAAAAACTCACTTACCTAGGATCCACAGTGCTAATAAACAGAGCTTGTTATGAAGACTGTATTACAAGCAGGGGAAGAAGAAAAGGAATTTCACAGTAACTCCAACTGGTTTTTAAGTGAATGTTTTTGCAGAGCTGAATGCTGCACCTGTCTCAGTCGGCTCTGAGGGTGCTGATAGGATCAGCTCAGACTGTACAACTGGCTGGGCTTCTTTAGCTTTACAAACTCTCCCTGTCTGTCCCTATTAACCCACAGCTCTATCTCTCCCTCAGGGACCCTCTAATGGTAATAAAAGGGAATTTTACATGGGAGGGAAATAATATTAACCACTAAAACTGTTTTGCTAAAAGGAGAAGAAAGGGAAAGGAAAAGGGGAAGCATAAACAAGACAGAGAAAGGGAATGAAAAGCAAAGAACAGCAAAGGCAGGTGGGCAGAGAGGAAAGAGAAGGAAGATATAGAGCGTTCACCCAGCAAGATAGGAACCAATCTCTTGAAGAGACAGCGTAGTCCAGGCAGAAGGTCTGTGGCAGATAGTGAAGAGACGAAGTGATGGTCACAGGAACATGGAGACGTTGGAGGCATGAAGACCCAAGAGACGCTGGAGGCATGAAGACACAGGAGACGCTGGAGGGACGATGACACAGGAGACACTGGAGGCATGAAGACACAGGAGACGCTGGAGGCATGAAGACCCAAGAGATGCTGGAGGCATGAAGACACAGGAGACGCTGGAGGCATGAAGACCCAAGAGACGCTAGAGGCATGAAGACACAGGAGACGCTGGAGGCATGAAGACCCAAGAGACGCTGGAGGCATGAAGACACAGGAGACGCTGGAGGCATGAAGACCCAAGAGACGCTAGAGGCATGAAGACACAGGAGACGCTGGAGGCATGAAGACCCAAGAGACGCTGGAGGGACGATGACACAGGAGACACTGGAGGCACGACACCAAAGCACAGGGATCACAGCCTAGGAGCAACAGAGGATGTCTGTTGCAAAGAGCAAGAAAGAAAGGAGTTGCCTGGTTTCAAACCTCTACTATGGTGATGTCATAATCAGACATCATAATCCCGAGCTGGCTTAGCTCTCCAGCTGCAGCCCTTAAAGGGACCTAACACTTTGCTCTCTGGCTATAGTTTTCCCCCTGTCCGAACTCCAAACCAGAAATATGCCTTGTTATATGCTCCTACCTTTACTTGTGTAGAGGATGGACAGTAATCAAACAGCCTATTTCTGTGGATAAAAGAGCGCTTTACCCCCAGAAATGGCTTTCATTATTGTCCTCCCTGTATATAATAGTGATGTGCATTCAGCCTTACACATTTTAAAGTCTGAAACTTTCTTTAACAGACGAAGACAAGCCTGCATCAAAAATGACCGAGCGATTGAGAGTCAGGGTAGAGGTGGGTATTTTTTTAGATTAAGGGACAGGCCCTTCAGTGAGGTTAGATCTTCTGGAGGCTTCTCAGTGCTGAACCGGCTAAGCTAAATTTGGGAACATTTCCATGCTGGTAATCAGTTTGCCTTCCTTCCATTTTTCTTAATGCATGGAATACACCTGGTCTGTGCTTCTAGGATGCTACTTTTAAACAAGGCCCACGCCTGTTTTTTCTAACTACTTTTCTCATTTTCTCAAAGTTTCCCTTTTGAAAGTTTAGTGCTAGAGCCATAGATTTACATACTGTTCCCCTTTCAGTCATTAATTTAAATTTGATCATATTATGATCACTATTGCCAAGCAGCCCCACCACTGTTACCTGTCTCACCAAATCCTGAGAGGAGAGGATCACCTTGCTGGTGGCTGAAAGGAATCAGTATGTTTTTGCTTTGGACATTGTCTTTTTTAAAATTATTGGGGCAACGTTAACTATTTGGGAATATTATTTAGTGTGTTTGTGCCTTTAATAGTCAGAAAGGCAGTGAATAAACAAGTTAGACTGTATTTTTAAATAGTCAGTCAATAAGGTAGCAGTAGGTAGTGTGTTTATTTTTAAAAGTCTGCAATACAAACTGAGTGTTTGTATTGAAAAAAAACCCCACAAAAAGAAACAACCAACCCAAAAAGTATCCAGAAGCTAGAAATAAGCTAGGAGCAGTATATACCTAAGTAGAAAAGTTGAATAGTTCAGCTCAGTTACTCACCTTGGAAAGGTGTTGAGGTAGTGTGATTGGGTTTGAATAGGCACCAACATTTGTTAATCAAGAGAGCAGTGAGTCACTCAGGCTGACTAACTGAAGTTAAGACTGTTTGTATTTCCCAACCCTCCCCCCCCCCCCCAGGTCATCCCTTAATTTATAGGCAAGTGCCACTTTCACAAATAAAAAACAAAAAACCCAACAAAACCTTTATTGAGAATTCGATCAGAGCCCAGTAGGCCACTACCAGACACATAGTGAATTCACTAATACATTTAAAGGACGTTAGACACATTCCTACTCCCATAGCAACCTAAAACTTAACTAGGAACTGATCAAAATTGAGATGAAGACAGCAGCCCAGCACAAGAGAGGGCTTCCTAGTCTTTTGCATCGAGTGTCACATGTATGATTTTTTACCCACCGGTGAGAAGTTGTACATGTGCATGCGATGCAAAGAGCTCCTGGCTCTCAGAGAATGAGTCCGATCTCTGGAGGCTAGAGTGGCAGACCTGGAGGAGCTGAGGCAGCCAGAGAGGTATATAGATGAGACCTTCAGGGACATAGTAGTCAAGTCCCAACTTCAGACTGGCAGCCCTGGTGCTGCCTTGGAGGAAGAAGGTCTCATGATGGGAGAACACCAACCAGGTGCAGCAGGAAAGGATCCTGTAGCAAGGACCTGCTCTCCAGGTAATGCATTGTCCTTTCTCACTGAGGATATCTCCCCAAGGCCTACTGCCCAGGAGGGAAGGGTTAGGTCGGCCGTCATAGTTGGTGATTCAATTATTAGGAATGTGGATAGCTCGGTGGCTAGTGGGCATGAGGATCGCCTGGTAGCATGCCTACCTGGTGCGAAGGTGGCGGACCTCAAGCGTCACCTAGATAGGATTTTAGACAGTGCTGGGGAGGAGCCGACTGTCGTGGTACATGTGGGCACCAACGACATAGGAAAATGTGGGAGGGAGGTTCTGGAAGCCAAATTTAGGCTCTTAGGTAGAAAGCTTAAATCCAGAACCTCCAGGGTAGCATTCTCTGAAATGCTCCCTGTTCCACACGCAGGTCACCAGAGGCATGCAGAGCTCCGGAGTCTCAATGCGTGGATGAGCCGATGGTGCAAGGAAGAGGGATTCAGTTTTGTTAGGAACTGGGGAACCTTTTGGGGAAGGGGGAGTCTCTTTCGAAGGGATGGGCTCCACCTTAACCAGGGTGGAACCAGACTACTGGTGCTAACCTTTAAAAAGGAGATAGAGCAGCTTTTAAACTAGAACAAAGGGGAAAGCCGACAATCGCTCAGCAGTGCATGGTTCGGAGAGAGGTATCTTTAAAGGATACTAATGATGCATTAGAATTAGGGCATCCCGACAGTGAGGTTCCAATAATTAGAAAAGTAGTCCAAGTGCCTGTAACTAAAACCTCTCCTGAGCTAAAAATTTCTAACTTATCCCTATCAATTAAAAAGCAGAATGAAAATACAAACAAAAAAACAAACTTTGAAATGTTTGTATGCTAATGCAAAAAGTCTAAGAAGTAAGATGGGAGAATTAGAATGTATAGGAGTGAATGATGACAGACTTAATTGGCATCTCAGAGACTTGGTGGAAAGAGGATAACCAATGGGACAGTGCTATACCGGGGTACAAATTATAGCGCAATGACAGAGAGGAGCACTCGGGAGGAGGTGTGGCGCTTTATGTCCGGGATGGCATAGAGTCCAACAGGATAAACATCCTGCATGAGACTAAATACAAAATTGAATCTTTATGGGTAGAAATCCCTTGTGTGTCGGGGAAGACTATAGTGATAGGGGTATACTACCATCCACCTGGTCAAGATGGTGAGACGGACAGTGAAATGATAAGAGAAATTAAGGAAGCTAACCAAATTGGTAGTGCAATAATAATGGGAGACTTCAATTACCCCAATATTGACTGGGTAAATGTATCATCACATCACGCTAGAGAGATAACGTTCCTGGATGGAATAAATGATAGCTTTATGGAGCAATTGGTTCAGGAACCGACGAGAGAGGGAGCAATTTTAGATCTAATTCTCATTGGAGCACAGGACTTGGTGAGAGAGAGGTAACGGTGGTGGGGCCGCTTGGCAATAGTGATCATAATATGATCAAATTTGATTTAATGAC